>NC_056747.1:446675196-446767696 GCF_019279795.1 Protopterus annectens
TTAAAGCACTGCTACTTAAACACAGAGCAACAGGCACTTTCTGAATAACAATAAGCATAAATCAACAGTATAAAAATATGACAGAAACCAGAACATTCTGCAAAATCAAGGACAGATGAAAAGCCATTGTAGTACTTGTGTCTACCATGGATGGGGGATACTCTGCATATTTACACTGCATAACTGCTCCTTGCCTTGCTTGGACACATCCAGAGTCACTACATGGGGGAGTGGGGTGCAACAAGTATGTCACAATTTGAAATGTCTCTGGCTGACTGCGATGACCCTGACACGTTTGTCATACCTCTCAACCTCAGAGCAAGAAATCTGGACAAAGCCATACATAGAAGTAGGACAAAGGCCCAAACATAAGGACAATTTTTAAATATTTCTCTTATAAACTTAGGGAGGTCTTGCATTAGTATGAATTTTCTGAAGGGTATGAAATCTGAAACTGAAATGTCTGTCATTATTTTCTAACTTCAGTCTTTAATGATTTACCACTAATTTGCCAAAAAAAAAACACAATTTTATGAAAAATGGACCAAAAATGTGATTCAAAAATATAAAATAGCCACACAATATAGCTGGAAACTTGTCAAAGAAGGGACATTTTTTAATATTAGTACTGCTAACTTGAGCAGCTGACAAAATAAAAGAATCTACATGCATTTCTGAAATAAAAGTAATCTGTAACTGATTATTACAGTTATTTATTAATTGTAAACCCTCCATGCTTTCTTCCAAAATTGCCATTTTGCGGAGAGATTGTTAAGGGAAGAGCAACATTTTGAGCCAAAACTGGGGACAGTTGAGAGGTTTGGATATGCCTAATTCTATACAGCAATGTATTTGCATGTACCTCTCAACCTGTTAATGCAGGAAATTTGGACAAGGCCAAATATATGGGGGGAACATATAAACAGTACTAAAAATTGCTCTTGTATAAACTGAGACAGTTGATCAAATAACAGGTCTTGCTTTAGCATGCATTTTTCTGAAGGTTATGAAGTCTGAAACTCAGTGGCTGTCATTATTTAGTGACTTCATTCCTAAATGATTTGACAGAAAACCACAAATTTTATGAGGAACAAACGAAAAATAAGAAGCAAAAATCTATTAATTCTGCAAAAATCTGGACAGTTGAGAGGTATAGTTCATCTGGGGCTGTCTTTGAGTTTGCTGCCCTTCCCCCTCACAAAATCATGGTCGAATGGAGCTTCCCCCCCTACAGCCATTCCAATGAACCATTACTTGGCTATTTCACCCCATTTACCATAAATACTAATGTGCATGCTGCTTTACTTCTGCGCTGATTTGGACTTCATTTAAAAGTTTTATTTTGCATTTTACAGTGCAAACACTAATAGATATCATATCTGCTAAACAAAGCAATGCAGTCTCACAATGAGAACAGACTTAGCATTAAAACTTCTCTGCCCTTGAAAACTCACAATCACTGAAACAGCATTGAAACCCACATTCAAAGAAAATACATTTTGCCAATGGTAGATTAACTTTAGGTTTGGGCTGTTTTCAAATCACAGGCCCCTTGCACACAAAACATACACATGCTCTTTCATGCACCTTCCTGATTGTATTAAATTATATTCCTTGAACAATACAGTACAATTTTAGAGGGTGTTTTAAATGTATTGTTTTGAATTTTTTCCAGTAAACAATGAAACAAAATGCATGCACCAGTAATGACAAAACTGCCCAATTCAGAACTGCCCAATTCAGAACATTTCCATCATAAAAGTCTACTCAGACTTCTACAGTCCACCAGTATCAGTACATATGCACAATCTCTGAAGAAGTAAAAATCATCTAAATAATTCCACATTAAAGAGATCTGCAACTAATGAAGAGGTTGCTGCTATCAAACAACTTTGTATTTCATTGTTTTATCTACAAATAAAGTGCCTGTTACCCTTGAGGAATAAATTGCCTATCTTACACTAAAAAAATGATAAGCTAGCAATATTGCAATAGAGGATGGATGGCAAACTGATAACAGGTTCATAGTTACTAGGTATCTTTGCCAAATAGGAGTGCAGCATCCACCCCTTTTGCAAACCAGTACAGTATCAGCAATGCATCTATCTACTGTGGGAGTAGAACCCACAGCCTTCTGCAGCAAAAGCAAGTATACTACCTGTTGTGCTATTAACAATGCAAGCAGACTCAGCATAAGCAGCTCTAAACTTTTGCTCCCCTACAGCTCTCAGCTCCTTGTAAAATCTACTCAGTTGTATCTCTGAACTTTGCAGCACAAAGAAATCTGGAAAAAGCCAAAGTTTATTGTGGGGGGGGACAAAAGCCCAAAAACAAGGGACACATTTTAAACATTGCTTGTATAATGTTGGAAAGTTGCTAGAATAAAATGCTGTGTTACCACCATACATTTCACTGCCAAGCCTTAAACCCAGGACCCTGTGCAAAACCATCAGAGCAACATACCACTATGCCAAATCAGCTGTTTTGTAAAAGAGGAAGACATAAACTTAAATGACTACCATTTAGTGAATTCAGTTCTCACCATAGCACAGCTGTCAACCTCTTAGCACAAAACACCTGAACAAAGCCAATAATGGGTGAATACAGCCCCCAAACATTCAGTGAATTCAGTTCTTACCATAGCTCTCAACCTCTTAGCAAAAAACACCCGGACAAAGCCAGTAATGGGGGAATATAGCCCCCAAACATATTCAGTGAATTCAGTTCTTACCATAGCTCTCGACCTTAGCCCAAAACCTGGATGAAGCCAATAATGGGGGAATACAGTCCCAAAAACAGGAGCAAATTTAAAATATCCATCTTATACACTTAGAAAATTGCTAGAATAAAAGCTTTTGTGTTACCATGCACTTTCTGAAGAATATGAAGTCTGATATTCAAATGCGTGTCATTTCTAACATTTGTTAACCAGAAAAGTCTGACTTGGAACAAAAGCTAATTTTTAGCAGAGGCCCAGGGAGAAACACTCCAGAAAGACACATGTCTTTGTAAGATGGGAGGACACTAGAGGAAACAAAAACAGGGAGGTCATACAGACTCCACACAGAAGGTAAGGCACCCAGCCAAGAATCAAACCAGAGAACATGAAAGCCTTAGATTAGCATACACTTTGATGACAGTAAATCTTTAAAGTGCTGGACATCCAAACTTGTCTTTAGTCAACTCAGTTCAAGTTGCTAGACTGTATGGGAATGTGAAAGGTGCCCTGAAGCTTTGTAAACTGGCCATCTGTCATATTCTTGACAGGATATAACCTATATAGTTAAGAATACTGAAGCAGTGATCAAAATGATGAACATCTACTGATGAAGTGCTTGTACAGTTACAGACTTCAGCCTTAGAGCTGTTCTCACTGTATTGAACTGTCTTCTATATTTACATTTTATTTTCCCTGTTTAGGTTTTCGGAGTTTTTGAGAGTCACCTATTTGGAAGTTTGAGGCTCTTGGTAAGATACTCTGCTGATCAAAGTACTATGCTTCGATCAAAAGTTAGGAGGTTGCAATGTTTCTGTGTACCTAGGTTCATAGGTTCATAGGTAAATACTAGGCTATCTGCCCTAGGGCATTTATAAGCCTAGCCAGAGTGTATTTGGCTTCCGCCTCCCTATTAGATTAGCCTACTGTGCCTCTGTAAAGTAGGTCACAGAAGGTACCCTTTTAAGATTAGTTTACTGTGCCTCTGTCTGGCAGGGACACAGAAGAGATCCCAGGGGTGAATTTGTGATTTCCCATCCACGCGTCCAGATTTCGCTTGAAGAGGGTCAGCGACGGGTTATGTCTAACATGAATTGGGATTCTATTCCAGAGTGAGGGGAGCCTCTGGGAAATGAATCTGTCCCTCCAGCATGTCCTATTTATTTTTGTGCTGAGGTTAACATATATTGTTTTTATATAGAATTTGCTCAGTGTAATATTACCAGTATATTTGGTCTGCCAGCGATGGGGAATATGATAACAGTAAGTTAGGGCTGAAAAGAAAAATGAATACTAAAGCAAAAAACAGAGCACAGATGTTTTTGAGCTATCAAACTGCAGGGACTTAATATGTTACTAACTTAAATAATTAATACATGGAAGACAACAGAACACAAACAGGAAGAACACACACACACACACACACACACACACACACACACACACACACACACACCCTTTGGGTGGTTTGAACAGGATATGTCCACTAAGATTACATGAGATGTGATATTTCCAATAACTGCCGATAAACACACACCCTATCTGTAAATGGGGAGCTGCCTTGCCGAACAGGATATGTCCACTAAGAGTACATGAAATGTGATATTTCTACTAACTGCCGATAAACACAGACCCTATCTGTAAATGGGGAGCTGCCTTGCTGATTAAAACACACACCTTACCTGTAAATGGGTCTAGACAGCAAACCAGGTCCAACTCCATTGTCCCGAAGCAACAAAACCTGCGCTTGATGTAACGCTTCCCTGCAGAGCTCCTGAACTCAATTTACCTCACTCCTGATTGGTCCTGCGCTCAAATCCCTGCTTACCTCCTCTCCTGATTGGTCCTGTCTGCAGCTCAAGCAGTCCGGAGCTCCTCTCTTCTGTGTGGTCATCTACCGTATGGCATCTTGGGCATCTGCAGGGCAAAAAATACCTTCTCTGCATCTGGACTGCTAACCGAGGCAGTCAGAGTTTGCAGAGATTCCTGGGCATCTGCGGGGCAGTCTGCGCGTGCACGGTAGTTCCGGTAATCAGTAAAAAAAGAAAAAATATATTTTTTAAAGTTTATGGTTCATGTTTAATATTTCCTTTATTTCTAGGTGGGAGGGCTGCAGTCCTGCAGACCGATAGCATGAGCTCCCCCTGCTTCTCACACTTACAATTATTGGTCATTTATTTTCCTTTTTCCTTATTCTATTAAAAAAAGAGAGAAAAAAAGTTTTCTAACTTGTCTGTCATTATCCTTTGTATCAGTATTATACCATCTGATAAACCTTCAGGGTTTAAAAACTGGGCAACCTGCAGCCCCCAAATTCCCAATTCAGATGCACAATTCAAAGTACATGTTCTGTTTAGTGCCTTCTCACCTGGACTCTGAATGTGACATTTGTGAAGAATTTAATTCCTGTGTCTTAATTGACCTTAATAATAAGTTAATTCTTAGGGGCTTGCTGCCCACTAAACCTATATCTATGGCCTCTGGGGCTCAAACCCCTAAAAGGTTAGAAAAAAAAGGAGATTCTCATTCAAACAAATCTCATAAGATCTCCAGATCTGACAATGGCTGCTGCTTCAGCTCCGTCCTCACAGACTTCTCTCAAACAAGTTAAAAAGTCAGATCCAACTGCTTCAGATCTGAAACCTAGATCCAACAAATCACCACAGATCCATTCACCTCATTTATTGTCAAAACTGATCACTTCTCAGCTCCCATTATCTTTTTTGGCACAATCTCCTTGAAACCACACAAGACCCTCATCCATAGAGTCATACAGTCAAACTTTGAAGAGGCTAACCAAGGCAGATGTGGGCAAGATGATAAGGAAATTTGTCAGGATGCAGATACAAATGGGAGTTATTTTGGCTCTGACCCCCTTCAAGTCCGGAGACCCTTGTTAATACTACACCTCTGCTATTAGCTTCTACTCCAATCCAACCTTCAATTTCGAAGCCATCAGACCTGAAAGTCCTGGAGTCATCTGCTTAGCATCTGAAGATGTTGGCATCTTGGACTCTAATGGCATGTCTTATCTGTCCAGTGCCAAGTAATTTGGAGATAGACAACTCATGGAGCCATTACATCGGTGCTGGCTCCAGGGTATTGAATTTGACTCTGAAGTTGTTGAAGCCATCCCTACCCCTCAGAACTTCAGAGCTAGACATCTTGGCCCCAACACCCTCCTTGAGTAGTTTGCCTGTGGGGTGAAGAGAACCAATGGTCTGTAAGCCTATTTGATCCACTGGTTTCTCTTTCTCCCAGGCATTCTGCTTTCAAGGTAGTGAAGAAAGCAGAAAATCCAGGGACATTCTGAAAAATAACCCCATCCATCTGTGTCTTGCTCGGGTATTTTTCTCTTGGGTTCCCCCTTCTACAGCTCCATTTAGTCTGAGGAACATACCTCCCCAAAGAAGAAGTCCAGGGACATTCTGAAAAATAACCCCCTTCCTCTGTGTTTTGCTCGGGTATTTTTTTCTCGGGTTTCCCCCTTCTACAGCTCCATTTACACTGAGGAACATACCTCCCCAAAGAAGAAATCCAGGGACATTCTGAAAAATAACCCCCCTCCATCTGTGTCTTGTTCAGGTATTTTTCTCTCGGGTTTCCCCCTTCTACAGCTCCATTTAGACTGAGGAACATACCTCCCCAAAAAAGAAATACAGAGACATTCTGAAAAATAACCCCCTCCATCTGTGTCTTGCTCGGATATTTTTCTCTCGGGTTTCCCCCTTCTACAGTTCCATCTAGACTGAAAAACATACCTCCCCAAAGAAGAAATCCAGGGACATTCTGAAAAAATAACCCCCTCCATCTGTGTGTATGTGCAATACTCTTTGTTAAAGCTTATTTTTAAAGTGTTTGTATTGCTAACTCATGGCGTGCACACTAGCAGCTCTGCAACAGTCCCTTTACCCAACTCTCTCCCCTCCAGCCATTTCACTCCCTGTAATAAGTAGATTCTACATTTTACTTTTCTCAGGAACTCCATGAAGTGGGGATATATTTCCCACTCATTGTATTAGGTAACTTTCAATACTTTTTCCCTGCTCCCTGCAGCTGTAAGGCCTGCTGTCCTTTCCATTTGTTTTTTGCACAATTGTCTCATTTGTTCAATTCTCCTTCAATTAGACCAAATATTAACTCATAAGTAACATACCTCTAAGCTTGTCAGTACCTTTGAGTGTTCAAGAGTGCCTGTATTACTGATTGTTTTGTTGGTCTCGTCTGCTCCTTCCTCCTTCTCAGCATTGCCTCCCTTTGGATATTTCCCCCACCTCCACTCATTTCACTCAGTCCACTCCCCCTCTCCTCAGCATTGTCTCCCATTGGATATTCTCCTACCTCCACTCATTTCACTCAGTCCCCTCCCCTCTACTTCCCCTTCCTCTCCCTAAGTCTATATCTAGTGGTGTTACCGGTGGTGCCATTTATTTTTAAATTAACATTCCTGCCCCTTGGTCACTGCTTCAATACGCTGTGTGTGCTTGCCAGTAAGTTACAGTGTCTGATTACTTTTGTATGTACTAAACAGCATTGTATAATATATGTTGGCCTTATTGCTCTGTTCATTGCTGTGTAATTACACAGTTACTGTTTCTAGGTCTCACTGATTGTTCTCTGCCTGCCTTGCTCCATCTTTGTCGTATCCCCTTCTGTTTTTACAGTTTAATTGCAAATGCAAGCTTGCTAATTGTTTTTTGTCTGAAAATCCCATCCCTGTGGTACTTGCTAAACAGTGTGGAAACTACCTAATTGTTTTTTACTTGAAATTCCCATTCCTGTGGGACTTAATAAACAGTGTGGAAACTGTCTACCTAATTGTTTTTTTGCCTGAAATTCCCATCCCTGTGGTACTTGCTAAACAGTGTGGAAACTCTCTACCTGTGCACAACCTGATCAGAACTTCCCTAATTAGTTTGCTTTCCTAATGTGTATGATCATTTAAATGTGATAATGCACATGCTCCTGTGTGGCAAATGCTTACTTATCCTATATGTATATATCCTATATATGTACTATATCCTTACCCACATCCTCCCAGGTCAGACCCTGCTCATGTAAGCCCACTGTTAAATGTGTGCGGGCATTTTGTGTGTTTAGTCTCTACTCCTATTTAGTATTTGGCATTTCTGCTTTGCTACCTGACCTAACTGATTCCTACAATGCAGTTTAATAGTGTACCATATTTTCAGTGGCACGTGATGCTTAGAGCATGTCCAGCAGTGCCTTCCTCTGATATAGTGTATTGTAAAATATCTGTCAGCCCTGCTATGATACCATGCACTCAATGTGCCCCGGTATTACTAAACAATTCAGTCTGACCACCCCTATTAATATACCAGATCTTTGTGAAATACAAATACCCCAATACATACAGGATCTAAAAGCAGTACCACCAATCACTTAATGTGTTGTTCCCCTGACTAGCTCTTGCAACTGGTGTAGTCAAAGGGAGCTATACAGAATATTTTCTACACTAATGCCTTATGTGTGCAATACTTCTGCTGTGGTCACTTCTGGCTGCAGAGTGCATTAGCTCCTGTTGTAATCTGTTAATCTGCAAAGTGAATAAGCGACTGTTATCAGTTCTTATAGAGGAACTTATATTTGTATATGTTGACTGTATAGTGAATAAGTACCTGCTGCTGTTAGTTCTCCTAGAGCAACTAGTTTTTGCATATGCACCCTTTACCTATTGAACTGCATTTAACTGTGCTGCTTCCATCTAATGCTTCTGTTTTTCCCTGGAACTGCTCTTATATTTCCATTCTGAACTGTCTTTACCCCTTTTTTCTGCTGCACTTATCACATGTAACTGGATCTCTCCAGCCTATCCTATTGATGCCTCTCCCAGTTCTCCCATGTCTCTATATTAAAGTACTTCTCTCTCTTTTTCAGCTTGCTTGGGTATTTTTCTCTCAGGTTTCCTCCTTCTACAGCTCCATTTAGACTGAAGAACATACCTCCCAAAGAAGAAATCCAGGGACATTCTGAAAAATAATCCCCTCCATCTGTGTGTATGTGCAATACTTTTTGTTAAAGCTTATTTTTAAGGTGTTTGTATTGCTAACCCATGGCATGCACACTAGCAGGTCTGCATTAGTCCCTTTGCCCAACTCTCTCCTCTCCAGCCATTTCACTCCCTGTAATATGTAGTCTACATTTTACTTTTCTCAGGAATGTCACTAGGTGGCGATATATTTCCCACTCATTGTATTGGGTAACGTTCAATACTTTTTCCCTGCTCCCTGTTGTCCTTTCCCATTGTTTTTTGCACAATTGTCTCACCTGTTCCATTTTCCTTGAATTAGACCAAACCTTAACTCATAAGTAACATACCTCTAAGCTTGTCAGTACCTTTGAGTGTTCGAGAGTGCCTGTATTACTGATTGTTTTTGTTGGTCTCTTCTGCTCCTTCCTCCTTCTCAGCTCTGCCCACTCCATTTGCCCTCCGGGCTCACTTCTGCTCCCCTACCCTGCCCCCAATTCCCACACACCCCCAGTGCCCCTACACTTATAACCCCCAAACCACATCCCATCTAGCATTCAGCTGATCTGGACAATCCCCACCCACCTCTTCATCCACGAACCCCTCCTGTCTCCACTACCTTGTACCCTCCCCTAACCTTTTCTTAATGTTCTCCATTCTTACTACCAAGGACCACACACCACTTTGCCTTCTGCTAATTCCTTCTCCCCTCTACACATCCTCACTGCATACTATAACCTTATACTGCCATGCAAATCAAACCTACACATACTTTACCATTAATATGTCTACCTTTCCTCCTCTACAGCCTTCTCTGTCTTATCAGACTAGCTGACTTTTCTTACTCCCCTCTCTATCATACAACTTCAATACATGCCTTAAAAGAATCTCACCCCTTAACTTATATCTCCCCTCACCTCTATTACTATAATGACTCTCTTCTCTTTACTAGAAAGATTCTTCCTGATATCTGTTCTACAGTACCAATCCCTCACAATCCATACCTCTCCAGCTACCCTGCTTCCAACTCCAAAGAATGTAAAGACCTTGCCTCCCTCCTATTCTAGCTAATCTCTATCCTCCTCTCTGGTGACATACATACTAATCCTGGACCCTTAGACAACCATGCTTCCAACTCTAACTTGTCTTCCTCACCCTCTCACCATAAATCTCTCCTTTTTGCTACTATTAACACCCAAAGTTTATGCAATAAACTTCCTACCCTTCACGCCTGACTATCACATTACCACCCTGACATTCTCTCTATCACTGAAACATAGCTAAAACCTCCCATAATAGATTCCAAAATTACCCCTCCCAACTACAAGATCATACAAAATGACAGAACTCTAAAGAAAGGTGGTGGAGTAGCCCTACTTTTCTCCTCCTCCCTAACAGTGACACCCTTTACCAAGCCTATACCCCAATTCGCAACAGCTGAACTAACCCTGGCCCTCCTGAAAATTAATAACCATGAAAACATATGTATAGCTGCTCTTTATATTCCACCAGGAAATTACATCTCCATTCTTGAAGATATCCTCCCTTGGTTCTCATCCAACATAAGCAACAAAACTATACTCCTAGGTGATGTAAATATAAACTGGACTTCTATTCAATCACCTACATCACATCAGAATATAAACCTATACAACTACACCCAAATAATTACATCTCCTACCAGATTTAATAAAGATAACTCTGGTAGTATTCTGGACTGCAAATTAGTTTCTCACCCCAACTCCATTTCTGACAATGGCACCCTACCCAACTCCCTCAGTGATCATCTTCCTGCCTTTGCTCATCACTCACCATCCTCCCTACATCTTCACCACAACTACATCACGACTCGTACCCTAAAAAACTTCAACCCTCTAGCTTTCTCTTACTCACTAAAACATATGAACTGGAACCCTGTAAATACCCTCCCTCTTGACGATGCTGTTACATAATTCAATACTGCATTCAATAACCTACTAGATAGCTTCGCTCCCCCCAGAACTAAAACAATCAAAACCAAATCCACCCCTTGGCTAACTAAAGCAACTATTACACTCATGCATCTCTGAGATAAATCTTGGAAGCTTACCATAAATCTAAAACACCTAACACCCTTGCTGAGTATAAGCAACTCCGTAATAAAGTGAAAAAACAAATTGCTTTAGACCAAAATTCCTAATACTCCAAGCTTCAAAACAATCATAGATCCAACCCCAAAACATTTTGGAACAGTATATCTGCTCTCCTCTATCCTGGCAAAAAGGACAATCCCTGCCCTGACCCTAACTCTCCAGATTATATCTTAGCTACCCAATTCAACTCTTTCTTTATTGATACAATAGCCAAGCTCATCACATCATTCTCCAATAACACTTCTACTACACCCTCATCCCACACCCTCATCTCTAGTCCCACTGACATCAACACTACTCATCTCCCCCCCCTTTTACTATACAATTCATCTCTCTGCACACCATAAAAAAACTTCTACTAAAACTAAAACCATGCTTGCATGCCCCAGACAACCTTCCATCTAACTTTCTCAAGCTAGCTGCCGATGGCATAGCCCTTCCCATCATCATACTTATCAACCGTTCAATCCAAGTATACTATGTACCCCTCCTCTGGAAGAAAGCATTCATCATTCCCCTCCACAAAGGAGGCAACAGTACTGAAATTTCCAACTTCCGTCCTATAGCCATCCTGTCCCCTATCTCAAAAGTCCTTAAAAAATGCATACACTTGCAACTCCTTCCCTACCTCCTAGATAGTCAACTTCTTTCTCCAACTGAACGTGGATTTAGACCTGGACATATTACTATCACTGCTCTTCTCTCCTTCTTTGACATCATCAACCGTGCCTGAAACTCAGGCAACATCTCTCGTACCAAGTCTTGGATGCTGAAAAATCACCTTGTTCTCAGTGCATCCAAAATCAAAATCATGATCTTTACCCCATTTAAAAACACCTCTATCGATAAAAATTCCTTCTCCATAGTCAGTCAGAATAAGATTCCCATTGAAATAGTCTCCCATACAAAACTTCTAGGTGTTATCATTGATGAACATTTAAAGTTTGAAATTCATATACAAACTAGTATTAAGAAAACACACCAAAAGCTTGGAATGCTGTATCATCACAGCCATTATCTCACTCCCTCTTCCAAACATATACTGTCTATTTCCTACCTCATCCCCTCTCTTTTGTATGGAGCCCCTCTCCTTACCAACCTTCAATCCTCCCTAAAGTCAAAACTGTCATCCTGCTACAATAAAATCTCTAAGTTTGCTACAGGGACCAAATCCTCCTCTCACCACTGTGATGCACTCCACTCCTTGAACTGGCTGGAACTCCCCCACTATCTCTCTAACATTCAACTGTTAACTGCTCAAAACTCATTTTCAAGCCCTCTAACTGCCCTTCCCTCTCCTCCATACTCACCTTGTATCATCATGACAGACTACTCAGGTCCAGTAACCAGAACCTCCTCTAAATGTACAAACCATTATGTGCACCTGGGCAATTTCTCCTGTCTTTCTCCCTCGCTTGTCTATGGAATTCACTTCCCCCCACATTTGAATCACCCAAAACCACTCCGCCTTTAACACCATGCTCCATTTCATCTGTCTTCTCACTGGGAATGCTCATGCTTTCACTCCACCTGACTTCCTCTATATCATTTCTGCTCCTCCATCCTTTTTTTCTCTCCTTTCTCAAAACTCAACCTAGTGACTCCCTTCCTTTCATTCCCACTCCCTCTCCCTTTGTTCCTTACACATAACTTACCCTAGTGACTCCCTTCATTTCATTTCCACTCCCTCTCCCTGTTTCCTTTCTCATAACTCAGCCTAGTGACTCCCTTCATTTCATTTCCACTCCCTCTCCCCTTTTTCCATGTTCATAACTCAGCCTAGTGACTTCATTTCATTTCCACTCCCACGCCCTTTTCCTTTGTCATAACTCACCCTAGTTACTCTCTTCATTTCCTTTCCACTACCTCTCCCTTTTCCTTCTTCATAACTCAGCCTAGTGACTCCCTTCATTTCATTTCCACTCCCTCGCCCTTTTTTCCTTTCTCATAACTCACTCTAGTGACTCCCTTCCTTTCATTCCCACTCCCTCTCCCTTTGTTCCTTACACATAACTTACCCTAGTGACTCCCTTCATTTCATTTCCACTCCCTCTCCCTGTTTCCTTTCTCATAACTCAGCCTAGTGACTCCCTTCATTTCATTTCCACTCCCTCTCCCCTTTTTCCATGTTCATAACTCAGCCTAGTGACTCCCTTCATTTCATTTCCACTCCCTCTCCCTTTTCCTTTCTCATAACTCACCCTAGTGACTCCCTTCATTTCATTTCCACTCCCTCTCCCTTTTTCCTTGTTCATAACTCAGCCTAGTGACTCCCTTCATTTCATTTCCACTCCCTCTCCCTTTTTCCTTTCTCATAACTCACCCTAGTGACTCCCTTCATTTCATTTCCACTCCCTCTCCCTTTTTCCTTGTTCATAACTCAGCCTAGTGACTCCCTTAATTTCATTTCCACTCCCTCGCCCTTTTTTCCTTTCTCATAACTCACTCTAGTGACTCCCTTCCTTTCATTCCCACTCCCTCTCCCTTTGTTCCTTACACATAACTTACCCTAGTGACTCCCTTCATTTCATTTCCACTCCCTCTCCTCTTTCCTTTCTCATAACTCAGCCTAGTGACTCCCTTCATTTCATTTCCACTCCCTCTCCCTTTTCCATGTTCATAACTCAGCCTAGTGACTCCCTTCATTTCATTTCCACTCCCTCTCCCTTTTTCCTTTCTCATAACTCACCCTAGTGACTCCCTTCATTTCATTTCCACTCCCTCTCCCTTTTTCCTTTCTCATAACTCACCCTAGTGACTCCCTTCATTTCATTTCCACTCCCTCTCCCTTTTTCCTTTCTCATAACTCACCCTAGTGACTCCTTCATTTCATTTCCACTCCCTCTCCCTTTTTCCTTTCTCATAACTCACCCTAGTGACTCCTTCATTTCATTTCCACCCTCTCCCTTTTTCCTTTCTCATAACTCACCCTAGTGACTCCCTTCATTTCATTTCCACTCCCTCTCCCTTTTCCTTTCTCATAACTCACCCTAGTGACTCCCTTCATTTCATTTCCACTCCCTCTCCCTTTTCCTTTCTCATAACTCACCCTAGTGACTCCCTTCATTTCATTTCCACTCCCTCTCCCTTTTTCCTTTCTCATAACTCACCCTAGTGACTCCCTTGATTTAATTCCCACTCCTCCCCTTTCCTCCTCTCTCATAACTCACCTTAGTGACTCCCTTTATTTCATTTCCAGTCCCTCTACCTTTCTCCTTTCTCATAACTCACCCTAGTGACTCCCTTCATTTCATTTCCACTCCCACTCCCTTTTTCCTTTCTCATAACTCACCCAAGTGACTCTCATTTCATTTCCACTCCCTTTCCCTTTTTCCTTTCTCATAAATCACCCTAGTGACTCCCTTCATTTCATTTCCACTCCCTCTCCCTTTTCCTTTCTCATAACTCACCCTAGTGACTCCCTTCATTTCATTTCCACTCCCTCTCCCTTTTTCCTTTCTCATAACTCACCCTAGTGACTCCCTTCATTCCATTTCTACTCCCTCTCCCTTTTTCCTTTCTCATAACTCACCCTAGTGACTCCCTTCATTCCATTTCTACTCCCTCTCCCTTTTCCCTTTCTCATAACTCACCCTAGTGACTCCCTTCATTTCATTTCCACTCCCTCTCCCTTTTCCCTTTCTCATAACTCACCCTAGTGACTCCCTTCATTTCATTTCTACTCCCTCTCCTTTTTCCTTTCTCATAACTCACCCTAGTGACTCCCTTCATTCCATTTCTACTCCCTCTCCCGTTTCCCTTTCTCATAACTCATCCTAGTGACTCCCTTCATTTAATTTCAACTCCCTTTTCTTTTTTCCTTTCTTGTAACTCACGCTAGTGACTCCCTTCATTTCATTTCCACTCCCTCTCACTTTCCTCCTTTCTCATATTTCACCCTAGTGACTCCCCTCATTTCATTTCCACTCCCACTCCCTTTTCTCCTTTCTCATAACTCACCCTAGTGACTCCCTTCATTTCATTTCTACTCCCTCTCCCTTTTCCCTTTCTCATAACTCACCCTAGTGACTCCCTTCATTTCATTTCTACTCCCTCTCCCTTTTCCTTTCTCATAACTCACCCTAGTGACTCCCTTCATTTCATTTCTACTCCCTCTTCCTTTTTTCCTTTCTCATAACTCACTCTAGTGACTCCCTTCATTTCATTTCCACTCCCTGTCCCTTTTTCCTTTCTCATAACTCACCCTAGTGACTCCCTTCATTTCATTTCCACTCCCTCTCCCTTTTTTCCTTTCTCATAACTCAACCTATTCACCTTTCACTGTTCTACTCTCTTGCTGATTTTTCCTACCTCTTATCTCATGAAACTGAGTGCATAAGTGCCTGCACTCCAAATTATACTTATGTACTACAAAATAATTGTTTTAATTTCATTCAATGCTTTGTTACAACATGCTCAAATTTTATTTTTCTGTCTTCTATATTACTGTGTCTTTAGTAGTTTTGAAAACTGTATTGTACTTAACTTTGTTGATATTAGCTTTGTAATAATTGTATATGGAGCTTTTCTCCCCAGGGCCTCCATTGAAAATGGGCTCATTTTGGCCCAATGGACTTTCCCGGTTAACAAACTGCAAATACAATAAATAAATAAAATAAAAACATTCTCTGTTCATAGAGTTAAGACTTCTCTATCATCTTTGTCTATGACTACCCAATCCCATGTGATTCTGCATCCAGAGCCTCAGTTATCCTTCCCATTGGACAGCCAGTCTGAACTAGTCTCTAGACCACCCAGCAGAGTATAGTTATCTCTTTCGATATCTCTCCAGTGCACCCCACAGAGGAAGCTCCTCAGAAGAGGAAGTGCAAAAGGAGGCACTTAGACTCTCCACAGGAGTCTGGCACTGAGGACACTAACTCTGATGAAGGGAAGGGTCCCCCAGCTCACCACCTGATGATGTCTCATTTGGAGACATCTTAGAACTCCTAAAACAAAGTGGTGTTGGTCCCCCAATAACCCTTCTCAAGAGGAGTCAGGGTTCCTGTAGGCCTCTGAAGCTGGCCCGCCTACCTTCTGGGTGAGTCCACCTGCCAATGAGCTCACTGATTTAGTCTCTCAATGGGCATGGAAGGAGCATGACACAACTGGGACCAGATAGGATCCTGGCACCACCTAAGGATAGACCATGCTGGAGTAAAGGAGTACCAATTTATACCATGGTCATAGTGGTGGCCACTAAGAAGGAACTGGCAGAACAAAGTTGCTCTGTCCAACCTTCCTAACAGGAGTCTAGGTGATTGGATTGGTTTGGGAAGCATGTCTATGCTTCAGTAGCTTTTGCCCTTAGGTCACTGAATTATTTGGCACATTTTATGAGACTCCAGAGGGATTTGATAAAAGAATTTTCCAAAGCCCTCTCTGGGACCATATACTCAGAGGTGGGGAACACCATTTCCTTGCAGTTGGCTACCCTTCAATCTATTTCAAACTTGTCCATGAGGCATACCTCCCAAGTAGCTGAAGGAAATGCACGGGAGGCAGGTTCAGGCATTTCCATCAGAAGACATGCCTGGATGTGCTTATGTGACTTTGTGGAACCCTTCAAATCTTCTTTCGTCAATGCTTCTTTTGACAGAACCTCCTTATCTAGCCCCAAAGTAAAAGACGTGTTCTCTAAGTGTGAGCAGGATGGGAAAACCCTGTCTGCTGTGAGGCATACATTTCTGACCCCTCAACATAAGTTTTCTAGGAAGCAATGAGGCAGATGAAAACTGTGGTTCAAAAAATCCCAAGATCCCTTCCAAGATCCACATGGAGATAGTTCCCCCAAGATACAGGGGGGGACTCTAATGAAAGATGCCATCCTCATGGCAGAGGTGGTCTGCATAATCAGGAATCTAGAGATACTTTCTCTGATAGATCCTGTCAGCACTCCTGAAAGGAAGCCCAACTGTCCATCTCTGGAGGCAGTCAGGGGTCGTCCCTGCACTAAAGAGCCTTACTATAAATTACAAAAGATTCATGGGTGTAGAGGATAATATCCATAGGTTACATAATATCATTTTCCCATTTACCCCCACTAGTATCAGACAAAATCCTTGATGCACCTCCCAGTCAGAGGGAAGCACTAGCACTAAAAATAAACTAAATGCTAGAAAAAAAGAAAGAGTCAGGAACTTATTCAAGATTCTTTTTAGTGCCAAAAAAGACAGGAGACTGGAGATCAGTCTTGGATCTCAGCAAACTAAATTGATCAGTTGAGCATACAAAGTTATGGATGGTCACTATTCAGTTAATTTTGCTATATCTGCACAGAGGATGACTGGATGTGCACGACAGATCTCCAGGATACATACTATCACATACAAATGAACAGATATCTACGCTTCTGGCTTGAAGCCAGTCATTACCAATTCAGAGCACATCCCCTAGGCTGTTTGCCAAGTGCATGGCAGTGGTTGCAGCTCACTTGAGACTGCAAGGATTCTGAGTGTTTCAATATCTGGACACCTGGCTCCTGACCACTCTGATCAGGCATCAACTAATTCAAGCTTACAACTACTTACTCCAGTTGTGCTCTCTTCTGGGGATTTCAGTCAATCACAACAAATCTCAACTCAGACTCTGCAATTCACCGGTGATCTTTTCAATATGGGCACTCAAATAACATCTCTCCCTCTGTCTAGAATTCAAACAATTCAGTCCCAGGTCAAAAAGATCATTCTAAAGCTCCTCTCTCTCAGCTTGCCTGATCCTCCCTGCCAGTTGGAATTACTCTTGTACCACTGGCAAGGTACCATATAAGGATCTTTCAATGGACACTTGAAAATCAATGTTCGATTCCCCAACAATCTTGATCCAGTCAAGTCAAAATAATGCAAGTTTGCAAGAACTACCTTCTATGGCACATACATTCCAATCAAATACAAAAAGGCTGTCCGTTTGTTCTCCTTCAAACCAAGGCCTCAGTGACCATTGTTGCCTCTCAGATCAGGTGGGGGTGCACTTCTTGGGAAGGATGATCCAAGGTACATGGTCCCCCAAAGAGGCCAACACACATATCAATGTCCTGGAGATAACACTTGTCCTCCTAGCATTGCAGGTCTTTCAAGACACCCTCCCAACCAAGACTATTGAGATTCAGATGGACAATATGTCAGTGGTCTGGTATATCAACAAACAAAGAGGAACCAGATCTTTATCTTTATCTCATCTTTATCTTTATCTCATAAACCAGTTTATGAGAGTCATGGCTTAGTGGTAGGTCATACAGACTAGTGTTACCCTCTTTGTCGAGAAGCTATGAGAGTATGGTAATGGGTCGTCTCATCTAATCAATTTCTGACAGCAATGCACATCCAGGGGAATTCCATAGTTATTGCGGACAACTTAAGCAGGCCTATTCTAATGCCTCATTGCCTCATGAGTGGTCTCTCAATATGAAGATGGTGGAAAGGATTTTCCATCTATGGGGCTAACCATGCTGTGATGTGATCTTTTTGCATCTATCCTCAACAACATGTGCAGCAGGTTCTTTCCCCTGATCTCCCTAGTGGGGGAGTCCCCAAGAGATATTCTACTTCATTCTTGGCCCTCTAGTCTCCTTTACACTCACCCCCAATACCCTTCATTCCCAAATTTCTCCAGAAAGCATCTCAGTCAAAGAGCACAGTTATCCTCATTGTACCTTACTGGCTTGTCAGATCTGTTTACCCTTCCTTTGGCCTCAGCTTCTACATCCACCCATGGATTCTGGATCTAACTCCAGACCTACTGTTTCACCTGACAGACATGACTCATCCAGGCATTTCAGGTGTCAGGCTAACTGCCTGGTTTCCCCAGTTACATTGATTGCTAGACAGCCCAGGCTCTATTCCCCTGTCCATCACATTCTATTATCATACCACAAAGCTCCCACTAGGAAAGGTTACAGAAGTAAATGGAAAATATTTGTTTTTTTGACACATAAAATTAATCTGGATCCTTATTCAGCACCAGTTTCTAAGGTTCTTGACTTTTTAGCTACAACGTTCAATGAATGGCTAGCTCCTCAACTGTCAGAGTACAATTAGCAGCCATTTTCTAACTTCATATAGGAGGAATTAACTTGATGTTAGCTTCTTCCAATGTTTTAAAGCCTTTTTAAGAGAAACATATCTACTTAAACCTCCTCTAAAGGATGCTACTCCTACTTGGGATTCAAATTTTGCTCTTCAGGCCTTAATCCAACCCTTCTTTGAACCTTCAGCCAAGTCTGAGCTAAATGTTTGACCTAGAAGACTGTTTTCCTAGTTGCTATTACTTTTGCCAGAAGAGTGTCTGAACTTCAGGCTATGTCTTCTAAACCTCCTTATTTGATTTTTCACAAGGATAGTGTAACTTTTGAACCAATCCTTCCTTTCTACCTAAGGTGGTGTCAGAATCCAATATTAATCAAGTTATCAACTTTCCAGTCTTTTTTCCAAATTTCTCAAAAAGGATGTGTAATACCTGTTGGATGGTCATAGAGAGTTACTTTTTTACTTTCACAGAACCAAAGAATTGAGGAAATCCAAACAAATATGTGTTTCATTTTCTGAATTAAAATTAGGCAAACCAGTTTCTAAAGTGACTTAACGAAGTGGTTCACTGATTGTATGATATTTCTTTATGGAAAAGTGGATTTACCTTTACCGAAACCACCAAAAGCCCATTTTACCAGATATATGGCAACTTCTTCAGCCTTTTTGTCTAGAACTTCTTTGGATGATATTTGTGCAGCTACAAATT
Source organism: Protopterus annectens (assembly GCF_019279795.1). Lineage (NCBI taxonomy): Eukaryota > Metazoa > Chordata > Ceratodontiformes > Protopteridae > Protopterus > Protopterus annectens. Next base: position 446,694,767 of record NC_056747.1, read on the forward strand.
GGGCTAATCCTCATACCTTTATTGCTCATTACAAATTGATCTGATTGCTAGGGGAACAGCAGCTTTTGGCTCAGCTGTGCTCAGGAAATCCTTCCATAGAGTCCTCCTGGCATTTAAGTAGCTGGGGACTCTGCCCCAACAGCTGAAGAATGAACCAAAATGACAGCATCAGATAAAACAGTTATGCACTCACCACAATATTCCATCTGTGTTGTCCATTTTAATTCTTCCTCAACTTCCTTCCCACCAACCCCCTCCTTTACTCTACCCCTGGAAAGATTGAAGGATGTTGAAGGAACTGCTGTTCATTTGTTTGAGCCCCTGATTCTGTTATTTTCTGATTTTCTACTACTCTGTAGGTCTATTGGAAGCAAACTAGATCTGAGGTATGTGGGATGACTTGGGCATTGTAGTAAAGTGAGGAGCTCAAAAGTTTCAATGTTCTACAAGCTGGAAGAAGTGGCCGAGTCAGATCCAGTGTTGGATCTGAACACAACAGTTGAGAAAGAATGAAAATGGACAACACAGATGGAATATTATGGTGAGTACATAACTTTTTTTCATATATAATGGTCATTCCACTTTAATATATTGTACAATATATTTGCCATAGCAAATGGAGTACAAATACCATACATTTATATCTTCAGTACAATAGAACATAATTTCTATGCCTTTGTATTCATTCTCACCCCATGCATTGCCATAATACCCCTTATAATCTGAGTTGTACCATTATTTCTCCAAATGTTTGGCCGTTATATATTTGTATTGTACTAAGTGCCATGTGCAGGGTACTCTACTTCTCACCGCTCTACTTTCAGGAGGTCTTATCTATGACAATCACTGCAGCTGTACTTGCTACTTCAATTCCTAATCTGCTACACTGGCAGTTTCACCCATTTCATCCCTCACAGGTCTTATCTATGACAATCACTGCAGCTGTACTTGTTACTTCCATTCCTAATCTGCTACACTGGCAGTTTCACCCATTTCATCTCTCAAAATTGCCTCTGCTTGATTGGCCTGTCTATTACTGAATTCCACTCTTACATCTCCTTGTCTACCACTGCACTTGCCCCCCCCCCATAGGTTTTGCATCCAGATTCTCTATCCATCCTGTTTTTGTATAACTTAGCTATCATGTGTCATACTTCCAGGTGAGTTCAGTCATAGTAGGGGGCCTGTATACTGAATGACACAATAATGTGGCAAGATTGTTGCACTGGGGATTGTGCAAACATTACTACACAGAAGTAGCTGAAAAGCACTGGAATCATGAGCCACAAAGCATTATAGAAAATCATGAAGTATATCACATAGGATCACCCACAACTAACATTTCAAAAAATAGATGTGAGAAAACCAGATACAGTATCCATGAAAAAAGAGCAAAGCAGCATTGATTATTGAAATTCCTATACCTAGTGATTACATGGTCTTACATGTAAAGAAACAGAAAGTCATAAAATGTCAAGATTTGTAGGCACAAATGACAGAAATGTAGAAGAAACATACCCAGACAATTCCTATAGCAGTAGAGGAATGGGTCTAAAAAAAAAGAATCTGCAGTCATACTTGGATATGCTACCAATACATGTACGTAACCCTATATGAATTACAGAAGAAGTCAGCTGTGGGTACCTTGTGGGTGTTGCAAAGAGTACTTTTGGCTAATATCAAATATTGAAATAATACTAATTTCATGAACCTTAATTATACCCTGACTTAGTAATGGGGTACATTCCTGTCATGGTATTAATGACCCAAAAGACTTGTAAAAATTAAACTGCTTGAGTACATTGAAGTTCTAACCTTTCAAACCTTTCACCTCTAACTCATCATTTCTCTTTATGCACCTCAAAAAGCCATAAGTCATGCTGATATGGTAACGTCTTCCCATCAGTAAATTGTTTTGCTGTACCTGACTAGTCTGAACTGGTACTGGCTGCATCTGTTTGGTGTCAGTGTATCACAGATGCTTTCTACTTGTTAGAAGTGCTGCCTTGTTTTTGCTGTCATCCTTAGACTGCACTCACTATGAAATGGCTGAATGGGATGGGCAATTTGTAGTCATGGATTGCAGCAACTTTCTTATGTGTGAGGGTTTGTGGCCATGTTTCTGACAAAGTGACCACAGCTACTACTGTCATCATGGTCACTCTTATCCAAGGGAATGGTGATATCAGACAATCTGTACTCCTCCGTAGGATACAGTATACTCCCATATACAATGCAATTCTCTATTTCCTTATACCATTCAACTTCCTCACAGTGACAGAATGCAGCACTCAGCTTAGCATTGAATAACTCCATCAGTTGCAGATAGAAATGGTATGTACAAGCTGATAGGTAAGACACAGATAGTTTACTGATGAACTGATTCTTGATGAATCTGATTGCATCACCTACTCAGGTGGCCTTAAGTATGCTAACTGGCTGTATCTGTTCCTTCACCAGCTCCATCTCTCCTTGAGATATGTAAAAATGCATAAATGGAGAATGCATTCATACTTGGAAATCATTATTCTCATCTGGTTTTACATGGGATTTGATAAAAGTACTGCATGGACTGGTACATACACCTCATAGTAGAATGGAGACAAACATAGTAGTGTTCATTGATAAACAAGGTGGTCATATGGAATCCCTACCTTCAAGACTGTTGTTCAGTCAGGCATACCAAGAGCTATACCAAGAAATGTAAAATTTTCTTACATCAGAAATGTGTCTGTACTTCCATTGCAGTATCATTGTTAAACCCATGTGGAAACGGGTTTACTTTGAAACATCTAAAACCCATAACATCTAATTACATAGGTTCATAGTTTGGTACTAGGCTATCAGCCCTAGGGCCAATACAAGCCTAGCCATAACAATCCCTGGCTATTTCTTCCCACACTATTTACTTCCCTGGACCCCTGTCCAGCAGGGCGACTGACGTGATCCCTGGGGTGAATTTCCTTTCTCCCATCCAATCGTCAAGGTTACTTTTGAAGAGGGCCAAAGAGGCACTCTGCTTAACATGTATGGGCAATCTATTCCAGAGTCTGTGGAGTCTGTGGGTCAGGAACCTATCCCTCCAGCATGTTTTGTTTATTGTGATGACAAGGTTTAGATCCTTGGAGCATGTGGCTCTAAGGGATTGGGATTTCTTTAACTGTAGCATGTCCAACAGCTCTGGGTTTAACATGGCCTTGTATGTTAAGCAGAGATCATCTCTGAGTAGATGATATGCGAAAGAGTATAGTGTTGTTTTTTAAGGTGGTCAGTGTAGGGCATCTGCTTTAGGCCTGTGATTCGTTTAGTGAGGTATTTCTGCGGCCTTTGCAGTTGTTGCAGATGTCTTGAGAGGTACGTACCAAACGGGGCATTGTATTCTATAATGGGTCTATTGAAGGATGAGTACAGTGGGATAATGACCTACTTTTTTCTGTATGAAAAGCCCTTAGTGATGAGGTGTGCCACATAGAAGGATTTCCTGACTGTTGTAGAGATGTGGTTATCGAAGGTGAGACCACTGTCCACCTGTGTCCCTAAATCTCTTATCACAGTTTCAGTGTTTAGTGTACTGCCACCTATATGGTAATTCACGGATACATGTTTTTTTCCAAAGGGGATAACTATACATTTCTTGGCATTAAGCTTGAGCCCATGGCTCTGGCACCAAGCATCTGTTTCTGTAAGGCCCTTTTGTAGAGTATCCACATCATTTGGGGATTCAATAATGGCTCCCAGTTTGAAGTAATCTGCGAACTTTGTTAGCCAGAGTCCCTTAGTGTTGGCCTGTACTTCAGAGAAGTAGATGCCAAACAAGAGCAGACCCAGGACTGAACACTGAGGTACTCCACTTGTCACTTGTCTGGAGCTGGATTTGGAGTCGGCTACTTTTACAGTGTGGGTTCTATCAGTAAGCCAGTTAGCAACCCATTGAGTGATGTAGGGATTAATGCCCAGCTTAGTAAATTTATCTATGATTCCAGAGTGGGGGATGATGTCAAAGGCCTTGGCAAGGTCTAGATAGGCTGTGTGGACCAACTTACCCTTGTCCATGGCTCTGGAGACTGATTCGAAGAAGTCAAGTCAGGTTCAGGAGACATGATTGGCCCTTCACGAACCCAAACTGGGTGGGGTCTAGTGTTTGAAGGTTGCCAATGTCTTTGTTTATAAGTTCCATGATAATACGCTCCATGGCCTTGCAGATAAGGCTTGTCAGACTGATGGGATGGTAGTTTCCAGGATCCAAGGTGGATCCCCCCTTGTGGAGTGGGATAACTGTAGCTCTGCGCCACTCAGTGGGCATGAAAACTGAGGTGATGCTATGATTAAACATGATACTTAGGTGAGGTGCCAGTTTATATTGTAGTTCATGTAGTACACAGCCTGGGATGTCATCTGGTCCCATGGATGCTGTACTCTTAGCTTTGGCGAGTGCGTTTTCTACCTGTGTGGCCATTATTACCGGAATTTGGCAATCTTCCGGTATTGAGATGAGACATTTAGGGGGTGAGAGGGGGGTGAAGTTGGCATTGACTCGATCTGCCAGGATATTGGCAATATCCTTGGGATCAGTATATTTAATGCCATTCTGTTTTAGCTCAGAGCAGATCTGAGCATTGCCATTTAGATTCTTGACATAGTTATAGAATGCCTTGTGGTTGTCTTTGGAATTTTTGGCAATTTTATTTTCGTAACTAGCTTTGGAGGATTTTATGAGGAATCTCAGTTTCTTGCTAAGGCTGGTAAGGGAGTTTTTTGTATCATGGGATTTTCCTCTTTTCTGCAACAGTTTCTTCCTTTTGTTGTAAAGTTTGTTTATGGCAGGGGACCACCAGATTGGCTTCCTTTTTTTGGATGAGAGCATCTTGGTTCTATCTGGGATGGCACGATTCATGCATGAGTGGATGTGCTCGTACAGTGCCTTAGTGTAGGATTCAGCAGTTGACCTTTCAGTTCCCATCTGCATAGGTGTCATGAAGTTTGTCACTTCTGACTTGAGTAGCATGAAGTTGGCTTTGGAGAAGTTTTTTATGGAGGTTTCCTTACTGGGGGTGGGGGTGGGATGTAGATGTTAAGGGTGATTAGCTTATGGTCAGACCTGACTAACGAGAGGGTGACCATAGGTGTGGGGCATCGATTTCCCATGTTGGTAATGACCAGATCTAGGATATTGGAGCCCTTGGGTGGGACTATGGATTAGTTGATCCAGGGCATTGGAATTTATGAATTCCAAGAACCGTTGGGCAAAGGTGTTGGTACATGAGTAGCTTTCCCAGTTAATGGCAGGGTAGTTAAAATCACCCAGTATTAGAGTGTTTGGTTCTATCTTAATATTTTCCAGTATGTTTAGAAAGGTGTAGTGAGAATCTTGGGGTATGGTGGGGGATCTGTAGCAAGCTACAATTTGGACTGCAGTCTTACCTAGTGTCCTCAGATTTCAATTGGAGTGTGTGTGCTAGCTAGGTAGTGTGTGTGTTGGTGGTGAATAATTGGTGATTATTGACACCTCCAGTTTTAGTGTTTCCTTTGTGGTGGGAAAAAAGTGTGTAAAGAAGTTGAGCTGGTGGTGCAGGGGTGCTCTCTGGAGCCTTGAACACATCTCAGTTACTGCACAGATATCGATGTTCTCCATTTTTAGGAGTGCCTCTGGTCATAACATTTAAGACCAGAATATCTAAAACCCTAATCATCTAAAACTCATAACATCAAATTTCATAACATCTAACACTACAAGAAAATAACACCCCCTCCACATATAACGACACCAAACTACCAAACTACCAAACACACTTTTTACTATGATTCTGCAGGGGGGCAAGCCCCCCTGCACCCCCCACACCCCCATAAATTAAATATACCAACTCCAAGATCGCACTAAAGTGGGAAAAAGTTAATTTCCTAACCCCACTGTATCAAACCTCCTTGCAGGAACATAGTAAAAAGTGTGTTTGGTAGTTTGGTGTCATTATATGTCATTAAACGTGGAGGGGATGTTATTGTCATGTGATTTGTACTGTTAGATGTTATGAAATTCAATGTTATAGGTTTTAGATGTTTTGAGTTTTAGATGTTCTGGTCTCAATGTTATGAAATTAGATGTTATGTGTTTTAGATGTTTTGAAGGGGACCCGTGGAAACATAGCCTTTCAAATACACTTGGTCAGAATGAGTGGTATAGGTTACCTATTGGACCTATGCGCTACTTCTAATGTGGGACAGACATCCTAATTTACAGGAAAAAAATATGAAACAACTATTGTATCTATGTGCACTTTGATAACAATGCACAAAATGAAGCTCTATTGTCCAACATTATTGACTGACTGTACTTCTTAATGAACAGTACATCTGTATTACAAACGTTCACATGCAACAAATATATGTGGGAAGCATACCTCTCAAATCTTTTGCTCAAGACTTCTATATAAAAGCCAGTAATAGTTGGTGTACAGAGGCCAAAACACAGGGACATTTTTTCAATATTCCTCTACTTCACTGGAAAAGGTAATGGAACAAAAGCTTTTGCATCAAACATACATTTTGATAACAATAAAAAGTATAAAATTCAACTGTTGAGCATTACTGACTGACCGTAATCCTATGAGACTCACCACTGCATGTATGCAGCAACTTTTTGCATACAATAAATATATACTGGAAGCATACGTCTCAAGACAGAGGCCAAAAAACACACGTGCACACATGCGCGCGCGCACACACACACACACACACACACACACACACACACACACACACACACACACACACACACACACACACAAACACACCCATATTCATACGCATGCATGTGCACATCTACATGTATGAAAACCTGTAACGTAGTTTCTCTACCCTTCACCCCTCAGTATGGCAAAGCAACTCTTGGCATCTTCTGAACTGAGCCCAACCTAGGGGAAAAACAGAAAAAGAAAGGGTACTTGTTTTTTTTTTCAGTTTGTTACAGAAAGACTACATGCAGAATGAGGAAGGATAGAAAAGAGGACCAAGGGGCATTCATTTTTCGCTTAGGGACAGACATATTTTGTAGTATTAACTTCTGTGCCCTAAACAACAGAATAACTGATGCCCAGTGATCCTTGTATGATTATTATCCCAGGATGTCTTTGGCTGCAATGAACACCTCCAGAAAATAGAATGAACAAATATACAGAGTTATAACATATGTAGTATACCTAGCAATAACTGTGCTGCTGGCTTTAAATGGTAGTTATCAGTAACAGCGTCTGTATGCTCTGTGACTTCTACATTTTCTATAATTTAATAAAGGCTGTTGTTGAATGTGCAGATCTTTCTGGCTATACGAAAACTTCATTGTACACATACCACATTAATGATTACAAGAAAGCAATGGGTGTGATGATGAAACAACATTGAAATACTAAGAAGTAATGACAGATGAATCCTCTGAAGTGTAGTAGGGACAACAGATATAGATTAGGTCCCAAACAAGGTAATGGCAGGAAGGTCAGAATACTAATTCTTACAATGCAGATACAATTTCAGATGCTAAAATACCTGGTTGAAATGCTTTGCTTGGACACTGTAAAGTTAGGAATTCTGGTCTTGGGCAAACAAAATAACACTGGCATAATTCTTAACAGCTACTGAGTATGAAGCTCTACTGTCTACCATCATTGATTTACTACAATCCACACTGTTTACCAGAAAATCTTAGCCCATGGCAAAAATATTAGGGAAAATTCTGGGACATCCTGCAAAAGATGATATGCAAAAAAAAAAAAAAAAACAGTCTGTATGTCACCATAAATGGGATGTGAGGCAGAAATACTCACAGGGGTCATAATTCATTTGGATCCAGTTAAAAAATGATTGCTGTCTGCCTTTCCATTCCTGCAAACTGACTTTGTGTTCCTACATGTCTGATGCTCCAAGAATCTTCAGAATAAAGCAAGATATATAGAAGGCAGAACAACTTTTATTCACACTAGCATAGGAACCCAGGAAATGACAACAACTGAGTGTCCATTGTAAGGAATGATAGGCATCTTACAACATGACTGGTTTCTGCACTGTGATATCTGATTGATGGGTTGTCAGATATCTATATGTTGAAAAAAGTGACATTTACCTCTTTGTAATAAAATGGGGAGGTCATAAAAAATACATTTATTACAAAAAATAGACACAGCACAGGAATTTCTAATCTGCTGAGCTGAGGCTGCTTTGAGGCAGCAAGAATGCCACTGCTGTCCAGAATAACTGTACTGTGAATCATAGGCATAGATAGGAGGGATGAAGAGGCAGCCATCTTGGTGCAAGGTGCTAGGGGAACGCTAGCATTCAGAAATAAATGCTGGCACTGTATTTGTATTCAGGATTTTATTTCAGTTTAGGGTTGAGGAGACACTAGATCAAGGAAATACACATGGCACCAGAATACCTAGCTATGGTTCTGCTGAGCATCCTTTTATACGGGCAGCAGGACATGCTAGTAAGAGAAGAATTTCTACAAATAGTCTAATGGAAATGCTAATTTAATTTTATTTTACACATGCACAAATGCAGAACCAATTTACTATATTTTTTACATGTGTAAACCCTCAACATATGGTACACAGTGTGCTTAAAGTTCTGAGTACACTGTACGCACAGAATGAAAAAGCATCTTATGTCAGTGACAATGCAAGCACTGACTGAGGCCTCACTAGGTCAGCAATAATTGAGTGAATGAGTTAAACATAAAATTTTACATTATACATCTCCAAATAATGTATTTTAATGTTCATGTACAAACAATCCTTACTTCCAAAATTAATAATATTGTTATTTACCACCACTGGTGTTTTGAAGAGTGTAACATCAGGGACATCCCTGTTCTTGCTTTAGAATTCTAATGTTTCACTTGTACAATTTATGATTTTGCAACAAAACAGTGAGTGCTAAAAGTGTTAATTACAGACATTACAGTTACAGACTTCTTGTTCTTGAGAAAATGCATTTTAATATAAATCCCTTTCTTCCCATCTTTCTAACTGAATGCTCCCAATATTTTAAGAAAGTGTCTAGGTTTGGGATTTTGTTTGTAATTATTTTTGGCTATGTCTCTGATTTTAGCAAAGAAAAACAAAAGTTGAGAGCTATACTTGGTCTTCCTTCTGCTAATCTACACTAAAATTAATGTCAACTGCTAAAGATCCCTCTACAAAGAACTGCATCACTTTCTCTGCAAGAAATGCAAGCTTATGCCCAGCAAGATGAGATAGCTATTGTTCATTCCCACAGTTGAAAATGTTACTTTCTTTCAGAAAGAAATACTGTCTAGAAGCAGCTATACACAACTACAATCTCTATCCTGTTACCTGTATCAAACGCCCATCTACAAATCCCACCCAGTGTTGCATTCTTATCTGTATGATGCTAAACAGATAACATACGTACTGTTCTGTAACTCTTTCTGTGACACAAAACATTTACAGCCAATTTTTTTTCACGTCGTATTGACTATTTTTGGTAAGTATTTAAACTACAATCTTCATTTCTTCATGTTTTATGTGTCTCTGGTATACTGTGAAAAAGACAGGAATATTTTACAATAAAATGCATTTTCTTTATTTCTAAAGTATAGCAAACACGTTGAAGAGTTTTGAAAGGGCGTATGTTTTTAGAATGCTTTCAGTCTTTATTCTTTAGTTTAACTTTATATGAATAAAAAGACTAGTATTCTACAAAGATGAACATAAAATCTTGAGTTCAAGATACTTAAAAAGACTTGAAAATACGTGAGACAGCAATGGAAAGTTAAGTTCCTAAAATGTCTCATCAAATTAATTATTAGCAGGTGAAGGCACACAAGGCAAAAGAAAGTATTTCTTGGTAACTTTGTTCAGTAACAAAAACTTCGTCCTTGTTTCAGGGAAGCCTCTGTTTAAAGTCCAGCATTGCTATTATCTGACTTTGACCTGATTGTCCAGTTTCACTAGGGAAAACTACAGAAAAATGGCACCTCATCTCAGGCTGTGATGGATGAAAGCTGTCTCACAGTGTCTGAATCTCCAAGCTTATCTTGAACATAAACATAAGACTCTCATTTTATTTCTCTGCAGATTTTGACATGCCTGTTAATTAACACTGTTTTAAAGCGATGTCCACTTTGAAATGATACCCAGACTTAGAAGTGGTCACTTCACTTGACAAATGCCAGTGCTGAAAGGTAATTCTACTTTATAAGCTCTGATCATTTCCAATTCTCCAGGAACACTGAGGGGGAGGAAAGCTGTAGCTACAGCACCACACTTTCACTTTTTCTCCATGTATGCTTTGGAATTTGCTTTAGAGGATGATGTACCCCCAAATGCATTTTTTAATATGAGTCATAAGACATTCTGTAGTTCTAAGTGGTTCTTGATATTGGTGACTAGAATTTAGCAGACAGCTCTTCGAAAAATGTTTCATTCAAACTTCAAAGTTATGGATGAAGATTCTATTGATACACAAGATGGTATTAGGTAAAATGGTTGTCAGATGTTAATAATGTTCAAACATGAATCCACCCAGACTGATATTAAAACATTTTTGCATTTACCTATTATGTACTATCAGCAGTGGGAGGTAAAGTGCCACTACTAATTCTTTTGTTTATTAATTTAACATTTTAATTAAATTAGAATTTAAGATATGTATGTATGATACTAGTGGGTCTGTGTTTCATTTTTATGAAAAATTATGCTACTAAGGTTACCACCTTTTCACATGCCCAAAGTCTTTTTTTTTAAATTTACGTCAGATTTTGCAACATACCATGCCAGGTACAAAGGATAGAATTTAACCTTGTGCTTTTGCTTTTACAACAAAACTTGTAGCTTTTTAGTTTATTATTCCGTTTCTTTTACTATTCTTATAACATTTGGGTGTTGAACACACAGGAATAACTGTTATTACAGTTAAAATATAAAAAATAAAGGGGTCCTAAAATTTCAGGACAGTTGTCATTTTTTCCAATTTTTTTTTGCACAAATACACTAAAGAAAGAGGACAGTCCCTACTTAGGAGTGGGACAGTAACCCTATATATGCTACATGTTTCAGACTTTCAGCCTGTTAATGCAGTTCTGTGAGATAAGATGCAATGCATCATGGGATGTCATCAATGACTGGATGCACTGGCATGCACAAAGCTGCAAAATAAGTGTCTGTCACATGCATTTAAAAGCTGATGACATCATACATGTATTATATTTTAGTTAGTTGTTATTACATTACTGGGTTAGACTAACTAGCTAATGTATGCTTTTTTTTTTCTGTTTTGGACTAGAGAGGTAAGTACCACTTTTTTCAAGTAAATATTTATGTTAATGTGAAGCAATGATATTCAAGCAATAAAGGCCACAGGGGAAAATACTATATACTGTGTATGTATGTATGTATGTGTGTGTATATATATATATATATATATATATATATATATATATATATATATATATATATATATATATATATATATATATATATATATACACACACATACATATGACTTCATAATAAAATTTGAATCTGAAAATGTCATTTATGTATTCATAATTCAAGAGAACCAGGAAAGAAAAGTTCCATAAAATAGGTAAATAAGGACATTAGTTAAAGCTGACTGCATGGCACTTAAAAAAAAGTCCAACGAGAGCCAACCAGTGTTGCCAGTCACTAAAGCACTTGTAAAAATAACACTGCTGCAGCCGGATACACAAACCGTTTCCAATTTATTAAAAATAATTTCTCCCTACTTACAGGGAAGAAAGAGCTCAATCTACATTTGTGGAATTATTTTTAATAAATTGGAAATGGTTTGTGTATCCGGCTGCAGCAGATGAAATCCCTACTTACAGGGAAGAAAGAGCTCAATCTACATTTGTGGAATTATTTTAATAAATTGGAAACGGTTTGTGCATCCGGCTGCAGCAGTGTTATTTTTACAAGTGCCTGAATGGCACTTAAACATTACTAGCAGTCACAGAAAAATGTATGGCATAATTTCAATGGGTATTTATTTCTTTACTTATATGTCAGTGGGTTGGTCTGTTGACCCATTTCAGGTACAGCCTCGGCACATAACAGCAGAAAAAAATTAAAGCAAAATAATATAGTTGCATGCATAACATAACAGTGAAGTATATGGTACTTAGACATTATGCATCACCAATACAGTAGCTAACAAAATCCGGTAATACTTTATCACAACTATATATATATATATATATATATATATATACACATATTTATATATATTTTTTATTTGTTTATTTATACACGCATACACAATGTATTTATAGTATGTACAGTATATACACCTGAACACTGGGGACTATCATCATGCAGCTGGATTACAAGTAAGGAAATTGCATATTTTAAGGGCAGAGATTAATTTGAGTAGTATTACCCATTGTCTCTGATGCATTAGCATTCAGACTCTTTAAAAATGTGTTTTTTTCAGCTTAGTCCAAGAGGAAGAATGTTCCTGTTCTGCTCTGATTTCTGAGAGAAGACAACACTAGGTGACTGGTTTATTAATGCTGATTTGTGAGATTCCAAGATTAAGATGTCATCTGTATACATAATAAGGTCTGTAAGGAGATATCATAGCTGAGATCATTTATAAATAGAGAAAATAGATGGGACACAATCACTTAATCTTGTGAAATGCTTATGTTAATAGTGCAGATGCTAGATAAGTAGCTTTTGGGAAAATACTTGATAGGATATATTTTCTAAGTAGCTTTTGAACCAGGTGATGACAGGGGTTCAAAAATTAAACCTGCTGAGTTTGCTGAGGAAGCGTGCAATAGTAGCTCATTTTGTGCCCTGTAATAAAATAAGTTGCTGTTGCAACTAAGAATGCGACTATAAAATGTGCAATACAAAATCTGAATAATTAACACTTTTAAAAATGAAGTTGAGAGAACCACAATACAAATAGAGAAAATAGTTTTATTAATTTTCTATGCATGCACATCACACACACACACACATACACACACACACACACACACGCACACGTGCACACACACACACACACACACACACACACACACACACACACACACACACACACACACACACACACACACACATTGCTAGAAGAAAGAAAGGCCTTGCCACAATTTGCTTTTAAAAAGTGGACAGCAGTAAACACCACTGAATCCAAGTTCTTTTGGAAGCTTTTTAACATGAGAGAATAAGCCAGTTTATGCATGTCTGCATTAGAAAAAACAGAATTGTGGATGTGGTCCTAACTGAAGCAGAGGAGGTTACGAATGCTGATGTGAATTTGATGTTAACCAACACTGATCATACTACTGTATGGTTTACAGTGGCAGAAGGGTAAGAATGGAAATGCAAAGACCGTGCAGTATTTCGAAGAGTGGATCCCAATGAACTGATAGAGAGTGTCACAGGTGAGTTAAGAAATGGGGAGCAAACTGACATAAAAACAAGTTCTAGGAGTAGGTCAGGGACTGAGTATTTAAGGCTATAGACAAAAAAGTAAAATAAGGATAAGAATGATGTGACTATGCAGTGATCTGAAGTTAATAATCAATACAAAACATAGGGCATACAAGAACTAGTTGGTCTGTAGTATGGAGACAGAAAAGGCACAGTAAACGGAGGCTTACAGAAAGCAGGAAAGATAGTGATGGCAGCAAAGATGCAAGTTCAAAAAGAGTTAGAAAATGGGGTCAGTCAAGAAAAGGGACAAAGACTTTTTAAGTACCTATCAGAAATGAGGAAGGGCGCAAAGAAGTGGTCACATTGAACAAAGATGGAAGGGAAGGAAGCAGAGGAAATTGAATGAATACATTGTTTAAGCCTTCATGAAGGAAAGCAAATACAGAGTATTGTGCTACAAGAGAGGTAGGAATGAGAAAAACATCAGACATACCAAGATAAGCAGGGCAGAGTCTAAGAAGAGCCGTGGTGGTGCAGTGGTAGCATTGTCGCCTCACAGCAAGAGGTTCTCCCATTCGATTCTTGGCTGGAGCGCCTTCTGTGTGGAGTCTGCATGTCCTCCCCATGGTCGAATGGCATTTGAAAGACATGCGTGCCTTTGTTGAAGGTTGGGCATTGAGCTGGCACCGTGAAAATGTACTGCCAATCATTAGCGGACTGGAGTTCCACTGTAGCGACGCCTAACCGGGAAAAGCTGAAGGAACAACAACAACAGGGCAGAGACTGAGAAGGATATGAATTCTAAAGGGAGGGTAAAGCACAGAGAAAAGATGGCCCATGTTGCAGAGACCTTATGAATCTAGCCAGTGTGCAGTCGGACCCCTGAAGATCTTCAACAAGGCACTTCACTTACCACATACCAGCTATATTTATATGTATAGGTCTTGCTACATTCATAGCCAGCTTTAGGCACCAATTAACCTGTAGTCACTGGATCCCCCTGGTCCGGGGTTGCCTCCAACCACAGCAAGTTATCTTATTTTGATATTTTGTTACATGTTTGTCAAGCCAGCAAATGCTAGTACAGCAATGTTATGTACTTAATAAACAGCTGTGTAATAATAACTTTTATTTATATCTCCTTTAAAATTCAAAGACATTTCTGGTTATAGTAACAGTGTTTCATCAAGTAACAGATTTCACAATTGCATTAAATATTTTACCACTGACATAGTGCCCTTGACTTAGTTAAATCCTACTGTTGGGCATTACCTCCACTAAAACTAAAATCATAGCCAGTTTTACATACCTGCAGTAGCTATAGCAGTAGGTGGCCTCTCAATTATCCTTGACTGTGTGGAGCCCCAGAAAAGCTGCTGCTTGTTGGGGCAAAATAAGGAAAAAAAGATTTTTAATTTTACAAACACAGACTTTATCTGAAACAGGGTTTTGATATGACCCTACTAGGATTATGCTGATAATCACTGAATGATCATGAGTAAGGTAAGGCGTCTATATCAGCATATTGAATGCTGAAAACACCGAATGCAATTTAATCGAACTGAAATGTTCAAAATCTCAAATGAGCGAAATGACGGAACATCGATTTCTTTCCCAGGGAAAGAAATCGGTGCTCCGTGCAAAAAAAAAAATTTCAGTACTTTAAAAACTGCCCCCCACACCCCCCTACTTAAATATACCAACTCCGAGACCGCACCACAGTGGAGGAAATAGCAAACTGCAATGATGGCCCACCGATTTCTTTCCCTGGGAAAGAAATCGATGTTCCATCCGTTCGCTCTTCTGAGATTTCGAACATTTCAGTTCGATTAAATTAAATTCGGCATTTTCAACATTCAAAATGCTGATAGGAACCCAATGTAAGTGCTAGAGATCAGCAGCCCAGAATGACTGATCTCAGTGCTTACTTTGAATTTTAAAGACAGATGTTCGCTAATCTTCAGGGATGGCTTTCTCTTTCAGAGAGTTATATAAACACCGCCAAAACACCAGATAATATAGCACTCAAATTCTTTGTTCAAGAACTCTGGGCAAAGCCAAAAATAATAGCAGAATAAAGGCTCAAAATCAGGAACACTTTTTAAATATTACTCTAATTGACTTAAAAAGTTAATAAAATACATTTTACATCAACATGGATTTTCTGGACAATAAAAATATGAAACTCTGATGACTAGATTTATTGACTGTCTGTAATCCTGAATGATTTACCAGCAAATCAAACTTTTTATGGAGACAGAGCAAAATTATTAGGCAAAATCAGAATGCTTTATGAAATCAGGTACAGTGACAGGTATGCATTACTTCTCAATGAGGTGAATAAAAGTAACTTACTTCTGCCATTGTTTTAATGACTACTGAACAAAAGTCACTGATCTGGTGTGACAGCACTAGTGTTGGACAATGTGTTGGTATTGGCTGACAGTGTAAAACAATGGCTTTTGCTTCAGTGTTTCTGTGTGTTGCAGTATAACAGTAACAATCTGGCAATAACTTATTTCACTTCCTTGCACAAACATCATCAGCATTGCAACTACACTAGTGTGTTTGGGGATGTGGTTACAGTATATTTAAGAGTGACAAGTTGGCCATATTTTCTTTCACTTATCATGACAAACATAGATCATGCACATGATAAGTTTGCATCTGCTGGCTTGGCAGGAAGATGATGTACTGTATATGAAAGCAACTGTTCTTTGCCACTGCGGTACAGTAAGTATCATTGCCATTTCACAGTGCTTTAGTCTGGTTGAGCTCTTGGCTATAGTTTTTTTTTGTAGAGTATGCATGCCCTCCCTGTCTGTATGTATGTGTGTGCATCTATCCATGTGCTCTGGTTAACCCCAGTTCTTCAAATACATACAGCAGGTGAAATGAAATTCCTCTAGTTTCCCTGAAGGTGAACATGCAGTGTGTGTGTGTGTGTGTGTGTGTGTGTGTGTGTGTGTGTGTGTGTGTGTGTGTGTGTGTGTGTGTGTGTGTGTGTGTGTGTGCAAAAAATATCACTGATTTTTATTTGTGCACAAATGCAATAATGACAAGCACATACATAACTACTGTGTAACAGTAAAAAACAATGCATTTAACAGGTAATCAGATTTCAAAAGCAGGGCATAAACTACATCACAGAACATTCAGACGCTTAGACATTATGTGGGGCTGGTGGCCCTACACCCTAGTCTGTATAAATAGATTTTGACACGGATTTATGTTGGCCTCTGGCCTCAACCCACCCATTCCAAATCCAACATTGCTCAAAGTTGTGTACAGAAGATTGCTGTCAGTTGTATGGTTGTCTGGGAATGGTGTGGTCATTACTTCTTTAATTTTCATTACAATTCATCTTTAGAGGTGTGCACAGGAGGCCATTATAACTAGTGTTGAGGCTGGAGACAGTGAAGTCATTGTTTTATGTACTTTTCTTACAGACCTTGGGGGTGTACTAAGAAAGTTATTATAGCTTGTGCAGGGCAGTGTACTATCTAGGAGCCACAAAGTGAAATACATTACTGTAAATTTTATTTTTTTCACATTCCTCAGAATCACATATCAGCCAAGGTGGCTGTCTTAGGATAGGCATGAAGAGTAAGGAGGCAAGCTGTGTACATGTATGTCAGCTGTCACTTGAAATATATGACTGTGGCCATTTGAACCTCTGCTTTCATCTCAGTCTAATACAGGTAGTATGCAGGGGCAGGGAGGCAAGATGTATTCCTAGATGGAATTTGTGTATTCTCACAAATAATTATCATGTTTGTTTATTGTGAGCTGCTATTCTTTCTCATGATTCTTGTTCAGATCACTATTGGATTAATAGGTTGAGAAAATGTTCTAAAATGCACCTCAGACATCTCTAGTCCTAGGGCCTCATTGGACCCTGGTTTAACTTTCTTATTTCCTAAACGTTTATTGTTGCTCTGTCTTGGCCAGGTAAAATGTGTTGAAAGGATATAAGGAAAATTAAAATTAAACAGCAACATTGAATTTCTTCCCTTAATCATAAATTCTATTCAACCCATCATTGTATGACATGGTTGTGTAAAAAGAAAAAAAAAAAAACAGGTAAATGTTAAAATGCTCCTCAGAACATATAGAAAGTCATGGCTTCTCATTACAGCCGAGTGACGCCTCCAGGTGCATCTGCAGTTACCGCCTACTGCTCTCTAGGGCTCCAAATATGCTTTTTTCATATCTGCATTAATAATTCCAAAACCATGCCCTATATGAGGTATCAGTATATTTTATCTTGAAGCATACATGATGGCAAACACAATTGTATTGATATTTGACCTATGTGCTGTACTGGAGGGAATGAGTTAAAACGCCGAAGAGTGAGGCAAAATCTGAAAAAAAGAAAGAAAAAAATGAATGTGCAAGGTGTGAGGAGACTGGGATTGTGGGAAGACAGAGGAGACCATGAGAGGATGTGTGTGTGTGTGGGGATGGGGTGTTGAAACAGAAGTCCAGCCTTGTATGTAGACTTGTTGTAATGTGTCATTGCTACAACTAATTGCCAGTCACTGTGTCCCTCTGTGAGTCCTGCCATAATGTAAGACCATTGTCGCTACAGTTCAGTCTGTGTGTAGTACTCCTAAAGCTCTGCAGCATGAACTAAAAGGTTCTTCTCCTTAGCAGGAGAAGCAGTAATAGGGTTATATGTAAACTGGAAGTGCTAGCCATCCCCCCAGTTGACACTTGCTAGGTGACCCCAAAATGCTAACTCTGGCCATGGATACATTAGTCTAAGTGGCTTAAGATCTTCATGAGTATGGTAAAGATAAAATAATCTAAAACAAATAATACTGACAGAATCTGTAGTGTGACCTCAGAGTTGGTATATTTAATTAGCAGGGAGTGTAGGGGGGTGCAAGGGGCTTGCCCTTGCAATAACATTGTTTTTTTGCTTTGTTTTTTTGATGTGTTTAGTTTCTGTCAACCTCTTTGGTTTCATTTTTTTGTTAAATATGAAACACATTTATTGAATTATCACATATGACATAGACAGTCATATAATTATATCAATGAAAATAAACCATACTTTCTTATTTTCAGTTGCAAACAGTATACATCACATATAATCTTCTATACATTTATTGCCAATTGAACATCACCTAGCTCATTCAATTCTTGCTTTCCCTTAAACCTCACTCTTCCTCCAAAACATTATTCTGCATGTATTGTTCCCACAATTCCCATTTATGTGTAATTTGCTATTACTCTTTGATAATTTTCATGTAGACCTTAAGCAGTTTAGACTAATGTCACACGATCCATATATATATATATATATATATATATATATATATATATATATATATATATATTTTATATATATATACATATATATATATATATATATATATATATATATATATATATATAAATATATAGTTTCACTTTATATGCTCGAAATCCTGAAATATCGAATTTCAGAATCTCGAGCCCATAAAGTGGAAAACCTAAAACACCTAACATTCAGAAGCGTGAAATTCAAAATCTCGCATTTCGGAGATGTTGAATTAGCGGTTCTGGTGTTGTGCTGCATTCATTGATTCAGGTAAGTGCTTATGTTTTAAAGGTTTTGGATAGGGGCTGTAGTGTGTGTTAGTGTGCTTTGTTAGTGTGATGTGTGTGTGCGAGGGGTATGTAGCTTGTGTGGTTGTGTTTCGTGTGTTTGTGTATGTAGTGTGACCTTGGAGTTTGTATATTTAAGTAGGGGAGGTGGGGGGGCCTAGCCCCCTCCATGTGGGGTGCAGGGGGGCTTGCACCCCTGCTTGTAGTTAGGATTGCTTTGTGTGTTTGTTTGTGGGGAGGAAGGTGTGTGTATGTGTGTGGTGTGTGTGTTGTATAGAAGTCGCGATTTTCAATTTTGCTCTTCTGAGTGTTCGGTGTTTTAGGTTTTCCACTTTATGGGCTGGAGATTCTGAAATTCAATATTTCAGGATTTCGAGCATATAAAGTGAATCCATATAAATATATATATATAGATAGATATATGTGTGTGTATGTGTGTGTGTATGTGTGTGTGTGTGTGTGTGTGTGTGTGTGTGTGTGTGTGTGTGTATATATATATATATATATATATATATATATATATATATATATATATATATACTCCAAGATTACTAATGCTCTAAAATACAGCAGTTCTAGACTTAGTATATATTTTCCCTTAATTACACTTCATTTACACAGTTCAGAGGATAGCTCTACCAGTCCTTGGACATACATTGGGAACCCACACCATACACATATTGCAAGCTTCAGTTTGGAGACAGGGTACTTACTATTCTACATAAAAATGCAAACTGACACCTCAAATACATGCAAGACCACACATGCCACAAATAATTTGGGTCTGCAAGAGATAAAACCATTTTTTATTTGTGTATAACACACTTATATGAGAATATATGAATTTTTATAAATAAAAGGGTGCTGTAAATAACATTGTTGTTACATTAAATATACCGTAATGCTGACTAGCACTGCAAGATTTCATAACACTGCAAAAGTTTGTCTTCAGCAAATCTGAGCTGAAGTTGTGTGTTACCTAAAATGCCAAATATTTCAGTTAGACAGCAGGTAGCATTAATAAGAAACAATTCAACAGTTAGAAGACAACATTACTATACTAATTTCTTAAGTGGTTTCAAATCCCAGAACTTCAGCAGTACACATTACTGCGTAGTCACATTGTCCTTTCCTTTTTCCTTTTGGCTTCTTCTTCCTCAGGCCCTTGTCCATTGCCCTTTTCACTCATTTCCTAACCCATTCCCACAGCTTTTTCACTTTCTCCTTTTACTTGACATACCCTAACTCATTATTAATCCCCTCACCAGCTTAGCATAACAACTGCCCTGAAATCCCACTCCATTGACTTTGTCCTTCATGTCTTTAATTTCCTGGCTCTAAGCTCCATAGTACCAGAAATCATTGTGTCTAGTGATACCTTTACATGCAAATCTTTAGCCCCCTCCATCTTAGTTAGGAGCACATCCAGTATTTTAATTTTATTATTTTTTTCTTCTGGTAAAGCTTAGCACCAGTAAACTTAGAACTGCTCAAGGTCAAAGGTTGCAGTTGTCTTCCATTCTTTTTCCATTCAGGAATTCAGGATCTTTCAGTCTGCTCCTTGCAAATTCAGATTTCCCTAATATTATAACTCCTTTCTTATCTTCTCTGCTTATTTGTTTTCTGCCCATTTGTCATCTTTCATATTTTATGTATCCAGGATGGATGATATATTACTGTTCCACTCCAGTAAATGTGTAATGGTAATCAGGATGCCCAGCAACAACATAGACAAATCTGAGTTATGTCTATCTTCCATGAGATCTTTACTGTGACTGCTGGGAGGATTGCCTGACATATATACCCAATAGAACTTCATCCCATTTCTTAAAGCTGCATGGTACTATCTGCTACATTACCATTGTTTTCACAAAATAAAATTATTTGATTATGAGATTGTTACTGATTATATGCATGGTCACTAAGTAGCTAACTTTACTGCTGTACTAGCATGTCACTAATCTGACTGGTATATTTCAGAAGGTCCTATAATTTGAAGTTAATCATTTTAATAACTTTCAAGCTCAGAGTCTATCTGAACTCTAGAACAGTTATAGATACAAGTCATAAATCTGGCCCATATTTTAATCATTCTTTCTGAACATTTGCACTAGACTAGTGGTATTCATTGTCTTCTATGCACATTTGAACTGGATTAGTACTATTCATTTTCTTCTATGGACATTTGCACTGGACTAGTGGTATTCAATCTCTTCAATAGACATTTGCACTGGACTAGTACTATTCATTCTCTTCTATGGACATTTGCACTGGACTAGTGGTATTCAATCTTTTCAATGAACAATTGCACCAGACTAGTGGTATTCAATATCTTCAATAGACATTTGCACTGGACTAATTGTATTCATTCTCTTCAATAGACATTTGCACTGGACTAGTACTATTCATTCTCTTCTATGGACATTTGCACTGGACTAGTGGTATTCAATCTCTTCAATAGACATTTGCACTGGACTAATGGTATTCATTCTCTTCAATAGTCATTTGCACTGGACAAGTACTATTCATTCTCTTCTATGGACATTTGCACTGGACTAGTGGTATTCAATCTCTTCAATAGACATTTGCACTGGACTAATGGTATTCATTCTCTTCAATGGACATTTGCACTGGACTAGTACTATTCATTCTCTTCAATATACATTTGCACTGGACTAGTGGTATTCAATCTTTTCAATGAAAATTTGCACCAGACTAGTGGTATTCAATCTCTTTAATGAACATTTGCACCAGACTAGCGGTATTCAATCTCTTCAATGGACATTTGCACTGGACTAGCGGTATTCAATCTCTTCAATGGACATTTGCACTGGACTAGTGGTATTCAATCTCTTCAATGGACATTTGCACCAGACTAGCGGTATTCAATCTCTTCAATGGACATTTGTACTGGACTATAGGTATTCGATCTGATTTAACTTCTGAGTTCACTCTTAAGTGGTTATTCTTACTCATATACGTACCAATCAATACTTGTGAGGACATATCTAATTTCACAACTTCATGTTTATTTTACTCTACTTTTGTTAACCAGACAACTTGACTGGTCTAAGGTCTACTTTCAGCCATAGCCCAGACTACATGGCAAAGGCACACTATGCCTGTAAAGGCTACTGCATATAACAACGGAATAACAAAATACACATAAATACAATCAATAAGAGTAAGCATATTAGATTTCAGTTCAATGAAGTACTACAAAAAAGGTTCCAAAGTTTATCACTCAACAGTGCAGGAACAATCAATTGTCAAACAGCAGCAGGGTAAGAACCTTTTATTTACCTTGGTGGGGAGTAATGCCATTGGTTCTATTACACCAGATCAGTGAATGCTGTTTAGCAGTTGTCAAACAGCAGCAGGGTAAGTCCCTTTTATTTACCTCAGTGAGGAGTAATGCCACTGGTCCTATTACACCAGATCAGTGAATGCTGTTTAGCAGTTGTCAAACAGCAGCAGGGTAAGTCCCTTTTATTTACCTCAGTGAGGAGTAATGCCACTGGTCCTATTACACCAGATCAGTGAATGCTGTTTAGCAATTGTCAGACAGCAGCAGGGTAAGTCCCTTATTTACCTCGGTGAGGAGTAATGCATACCTGTCACTGTCTCTGATTACACAGACCTTACTTGATTTTGCTCATAATTTTGATTTGTCCTTCGTAAAATGTTTGATTCCCTAATAAATCATTCAGAGATACAGACAGTCAATAATTCCAGGTATCAGAGATGTATACTTCTTATTGTCCAAAAAAATGCATGTTGATGCAAAAGGTGTTATTCTATTAACTTTTTAAAGTGAATTAGAGTAATATTTATAACATGTTCCTAATTTTGAGCCTTTGTTCTGCTATTATGTTTGGTATTATGCTGAATTCTTCTGCAAAATAGTTGCGAGTTGTGGTATCTGGTGTTCTACCAATATTTACAAAACTCCCTGAAAAAAAAAAAAAATCCCAGAAGAAAAAAAAAACATCCCTGAAGATTGGAAGCATCAGCTCTTCTTAAAATACAAGGTTTGCACTCAAATTAGTCACACCGGCCTGCTGATCTCTCTACTGCTTATCTTGCTCATGTTTATTATCAGCTTTATCCTAACAGGGTCATATCAGAGCCCTGTTCAGGTTAAAGAGCATAATCAGGAAATTAATACGTTTTCCTCATTTTTCCTGTCCATCAGCTGCTTTTCTGGGGCCCCCACACAGTCAAGGATGATTAAGGGTATTGCAGGTATTTAAACCTGGCTATGTTGTTGGTTTTAGTGGAGAGAATATCCACCAATCGGGGTTTAACTAAGCCAAGGCTCTATGACAGTGGTAAATTATTTAATGGGAGTGTGGAGCCTGTTACTTGATAAAACACTGTTACAATAACCAAAGATATGTTTGAATTTTAAAGGAGACATAAATAATTTAGAGTTATTACCCTCCTGGTTTATTAAGTATACACAATTGCTGTACTAGCTTTTGTTAGTTTGACAGACATGTTACAAGATATCAAGATAAATAACTTGCTGTGGTTGGGGGCCCCCCAGGAACCGCTGGGTTCACAGGTGCCTAAAGCCGGCAATGGTTGCATATCATAATCAAATTCCTTAAAGACAGACAGTAGTTCTCATTCTGCAATTTAGAGCAAAAGAGTGTTTAGTAGAAAGGTAAACCCTGCATGGATGGGTGATCATTTTGCCTTATTTAAAGGAAAACTCCACCCTGTCCTACGGTTTAACTCAATCTTTTTGTTTTTCTCCCAATATGGTTCCAGCATTGTGTAGGCACCAGAAACCAATCTGTACTTTTTAAAACTTGTATTTCCTTGCATTGGAATCAAAGGAAATGGAAGCCACTTACTTTTTTTTTTTAGCTTAACTTTTGACATACTTTGCATAGCAAGTCACCTCTGCCTGCATGACATATAATAGACACAGTTAAATTTGTATTTTACCCTGTCAGGAACTGCTGTCAATCTTGGATGGGCAATTAATCCTGCTAAAGTCAGGAACACAGCAGCTGATAGACAAAAAGCTGTGTATCTGATTTCCACAGTTTTTGTTGCAAAGAGGAGGAGAACTTAACACTCCCCTTTCATAGCAAAACAAAGCAATTAGATCAGTCAGGGACAGGGTTTTAAATGCAGTTGTCACCTCTTCTGACATATTTACAAAAACAGCAACACAGTATTGAAATGCTAAGTATTAAATGTTGGTTATTTTTTATAGTTTATATGTTAACATAACTTTAATGTAGTATCAAAGATTTCTGTGGCATTTAGAGAAAAGTCAGAAAATATTTTTTTTCTTGTAAATTATTGGCACATTTACCATTTTCAAGCCCCCACCCCCCACGAACAGGACAGAACTGCATAAAGAGAGACAAATGGCAACCCTATCAACTAGGTGCACTCATACTGTTCATAAAAAGGTATTTTTATGTTTTTTATGACATCCTCGCAGAGGGGATACATATCTGGTACATGCAGATCCATGGTAAGAAATTCCCACTGACTTTGATTCAGTCCTTACATTGTTAGAGTGCATGAGCATTTTGTAGTCCACAAATGAAATGTGATAATTGATGGCAACCATAATATACAGCTGAATTTATTTTAATGTAGGTTTACTACATGCCATTGCATTAAAAACATTAAGAAAAGGAAATCAGAAG
Organism: Protopterus annectens; assembly: GCF_019279795.1. Taxonomy (NCBI): domain Eukaryota; kingdom Metazoa; phylum Chordata; order Ceratodontiformes; family Protopteridae; genus Protopterus; species Protopterus annectens. The sequence continues at coordinate 446,719,452 of NC_056747.1, forward strand.
TACTTGCTTGCAAGCGTGCGTGCGCGTGCACACACACACACACACACACACACACACACACACACACACACACACACACACACACATTTACTATTCTATGGGTCTATATTAGTTAATCAAATGCACTATTCTGGGAACACCTCTTCATCAAACCCAGTTAAACTAAACTTAATCAGTTGAATGATTGTTTAAACAAAATACTTTCCCAGGGTAAACAAGCACTTTGCCAACCCAGCAACTACAACAAAAACAACACTATTTAAAACCCACCCTTGTGGGAGGCTGCACTGACCACATACCCCAATGTGTGTGGTTGCACCCACCACATTCCCTAACTAAGTATAGCAACTCCAAGATCACTCTACAGTAGGGGAAAGGCCAAATCCCTGATAATGGCCCACTCTTTTTTTCCCCTGGGATAAACTTCAGTAAAACAATTATTTGACAGAATAAGATTTTGTTTAATTGTGTTTGACGAAGAGGTGTTCGTGGAATTGTGCACTTGATTAACTGATAGGGATCTGTATTCTACATACTACATATATTTTTATATTCACGTACACAGATTTTATATATATGTCTGTGTGTGTGAGTGTTTATGTGTAGACACATTTATACAGTTACACAACATTTCCATTTTGATTTGTTTTTTCTTTAAAGGACATAAAGTACCCACACATGTATATAATCTAGTTTTCCATTATACACACACACACACACACACACACACACACACATACACATATACACAAACACATGCACACACACTACATATATATATATATATACATATATATATATATATATATATATGTGTGTGTGTGTGTGTGTGTGTGTGTGTGTGTGTGTGTGTATATGTGTGTAAATTAGGTGCATACAATTCATTATTTATTATAAACGTAACATAGTAAAGTTAAACATTATTAATGTATACATTCTAGTAAATGTTGCTTAATGTTTTACTTATTCACTGTCATACATTGGCTATGTGTTGCACATGCAATCCTTGTCGATGTCTTTATGTCAGTATTTTTTTTTTGTATCGCTAAGTGCATTTATTACTTGTTAATATCTTTGTCAATGTAGCATGAGGCATGGCTGAAAAGGGTACTGGGACAAATTCACTTTCCTGGTTACCAAAGTGCAAATAAATATGAAATAGAAAAAAGGGGGAGGGGTGAACATGAGAGAAATAATTAAGGAACTAGTAAAACACATTTTAATTCTACATCATTCATGAGAGAGAGAAAAAAACTTCCCACTGAAGGCATTGGGAGGTAGCAGATAGACTTATTTATTTAAAGTCCTACTACTTGTCACCTGTAAATGCACAGCAAGGATCATTTACTACCGTGAGAGTTTTCACACCTCAGCATGAAAGTGTGTTTGTGTGTGGGGGGGGGGGGGTCTGTCAAGTCTTTGAGAAGTACAAAAGATTCCCTTTACAAAAACCTGATATTTACCTACCTGAAAGTAGATAATAGCTATTTATAGCACAGAGGGTGATTGGAGTAGAGCTCGGACAGAGCATTCTTACTGGCAAGTCTGAGCTAAAAAGGGTATGTTTCTTGTTTTATTTAAGTCCCAAGTTTGCACTTGTTTGCGTGTAGTGCTACATCGTGTACTGCTGTGTAGAAGTCGTTATCATTGGTGGTTATAAATGCAAACATTTTGTTTGTTAAAGTATTCTTTACCACTTTGCTTGTGGTCCTCCAGAGGTTTCTCGTGGCCCTGCTCTAATGTCAGGTGGAACACTAAGCCTATCCTCAGAGGTACCAACACACCTCTCACCAACTAGCCACTTCTAAGTGTGACCTCTTTTCCTGATCATATAAATTTACCTATCACTATGGATGAACAATTTCCACAATGTCTCCAGCCAGCCTGGTTGACGTGGGCATCCTGAGGCAGTGTAACAACTGCCTCATGTTCACAGTCAACCCTTTAGTCCTAGCCCACACAAACACAGCGTATGAGAGATGCAACAATATTAAGAACCTTAAGTCCATGCTGTCTGACACATCATTCAGTACATATGACAATGAGCGGGTTGCCAGCATGCATGCCTCACATGCTACTCCACCCAAACCCACATCACACATAACTTCATATGCACAGATCCTCACAAAAAGCATACCTAAACTCCAGAGACCTCCCAAACACAAACACAAGCACGCTACACATAATACTTTCTCTGCAAAACTCATTATACATAATAGCTTGTGCACCAGTGTCTCACCAGTCAAACTTATAAGCCAAACACAAAATGAAACATATTAATCATAGGTGATTCCATCATGAGACACACTGATGTCCCTCTAACCAGGATGAATAAGAAAATAGTCACAGTCAGCTGTTTGTCAGGTGCCAGGATATGCCATATCACACATGCACTCAAGTCTGTCAGCATCAGGTACTGTTATGACTCCATCATAGTCCATGTTGGTGTGAACAATTTGAGATGTACCTCTCTGGACTATATGAAGATAGACATGACTGAGCTGTCAGACAGTGTGCCTCGGGCAGGTATGTCCCTAGATTTCCTAGGATGATGCCTCAATGCAAACAGAAAATGATTGACTTCAATAATTGTCTTAGCTTCTGCTGTCATTCTAAGGAGATCTACTATCTGTCAACCTGGGATGACATGATCGACTCACCTCGATGCTTTGCCAGAGATGGTCTTCATATATCACCCTTGGGATTTTGGCTACTGGCTAAGGCTCTTGCCACCCCCATAGTGCCTTTTTAGGCAGTATCTCAAAGATAAAATTCTCAACTTAAAAACTCCATCTAAAAACAACATCAAGGTTATGCTGCTAAATGGTAGGAGTCTCAACATGAAACTGCACTTGCTGGAAGCTGTCCTTGCCTTGGAAGACACAGACATATGTGAGGTAACAGAAACCTGGTTCAAGGCTGTGGAGAGCATCCCATTCATACCAGGTTACACCTCCTTCCACACATTCAAACCTCAAACTGAAGGCATTAAAGCTAAAGGAAGCAGTATATCAATATTCATTAAAGATAAATCCACCTCCAGATTGGTTAAACAGTATGATTACCTAGAGATACTTCAGGTGCAATTAACTGTTTGTAGGACAACTATTCAAGTCATTCCCAGCTACGGGACCCCCTCCATGAATCAGGACACCCACTTTGCCTATTTGGATCTACTTGTGTCTATCAAGATACATCTGAACACCATGGTTTGGGGCAACTTTAACTATTCATCCACTGACTGGGTCAATTACTCATGCTCTAACTCACTTACTAAAGGGTTCCTCAACTTCATTAACTCCAGTGCCCTGGACCAACTGGTTGACACCCCCACCATGGATGCCAATATCCTGGATCTGTTGCATAGCAATATGGCAGACTACAATATGGCAGACTACTGTAGCACCCCCACAGTGAAGTCCTCCCTGGTGAGATATGACCACAAATCGTTCTCATTCGAAGTAACTATAACACCTAAGCCCCTCCTCCCCAGCAGCAGCTAAACTAAAAGATTTCTCCAAAGCAGATTCTAACCTTTTACAGGACGGTATAAATAGCTTCACTGCACTGCCTCCCTCAGATGGAACTGGCAATTATGCCAAGCTCTACACCAGTGCTTTATATGAACACCTGTATACCTGCATTGCCTTGGCTGTACCTGATAGGACCAAAACAAGCTCCTCAGAGAAGAGCAAACCTTCCTGGTGGACAATTCCCATCAACAGACTTTACAATAAGAGGAAGAAATTGCTGTCTAAGAGTAAGAGGGAGTGAGCCCTCCTTAACTTGAAACATTCCCTCACCAGCTTAAACAAGCAAATAAGACTTCTTGTAAAGTCCTCCAAAGCAAACCATTAGTCCAGATTACCTTCTTCAACAAAGAACAACCACAAGGCATTCTATAGTTACATTCATAGCCTAAGAAAGGCCCAGATTTGTGCCAAACTTGTAGTTAATGATACCACATAGACTGGGCCTGTGAACATAGCTAACCTGTTGGCTGACAGGTTCTGTGAAAACTTCACTCGCCTGTCCCCACCACATGTACCCCATGACATCCCTACCACCTGTCCCTAACCTTGTATCTCTAAAAAGCAAGTCATATATATGCCCTCTCTAAGGTCAAAAACACAGCATCTATGGGACCTGATAACATCCAGGCTGCGTCCTACATGGGCTCCAACATGAATTAGCAACAACATTGGTTACTGTTTTCAGTCATAGTCTAATCACCAGCTTCACACTAGCTGAATGAAAACAGCCACCTTTATTCCCTTGCATAAAATTGGTGCTTCCACTGACCCTGAGAACTATAGACCTAATAGCCTGACTAGCCTTATCTGCAAGGCCATGGAACGAATAATCATTTATTTATTTATTTATTTTACATTTGTTTACCGGGATAGTCCGACTGGAAGCATGTCCATTTACAACGAAGGCCCGCGGAGAAAAGCTCCACGTTCAGTACAGAAAAACAAATAGTTGTGCAATATGATAATAATATGATCATCTATACAGAAGCAAAAAAAAAATTGACAACAGATAAAAATACAACTTTTGATACAGAAACAGAAATTAATACTAGATAAGCATTGCAACTAACTATAGAGACAGACAGAGACTACTTAGCAATTAATTAGTGTAAGTTTAGCATGAGCTAGTATAACTATTAGAAACTTGAGTAGAAAATAAAATTCTTGATACTATAGAAAAAAATTACAGTGGAAATAATTGGATATGAAGCTATCTGGAGTGGTTGAAACAGTGATGATTAGGTAATGCATGGACATAGCCAGGAATTCATTGTGTATTTAAGTGAGTTTTTGAACAGCGTAATAGTGGAGGCAGAAGATAAAGCAGGGGGAAGGTTATTCCAGGATTTAGCTACATTATGGGAGAATAGTGTTTTACCTGCTGTGTTGTTAGCCTTAGAGATACAAAGGAGTGATTTGTCAGTGGAGCGAAGGGGACAATTTGATTTGTAGGGTGTGAGTAAGTGACTTAGTGCTGGGGTTCTATCAGGATGTCTCACAATATTGTAGGCAATGATTAGTTGATGGTAATTGAGTAGTTGGGGAAATTCTAGCCATTGTAGTTCCTTTAGAGCCTGACAGTGATGGGTTCTGAAGGTGCAGTTATTAGTGAACTTGGCAATTTTGTTGTCACATGTCACAAGTCTAGCAAGATCATGTTTTCTGATATGTGTAAGGATTGGTATCACATACATTAGAGTGGACAATAGATGGGTTTGGGCTAGGGAGATTCTCGCTTTTTTGAGAGAAAGTTTTTATGTCTGTATAGTGTTCCCATTTTTTATGGACTTTTTTGATGGTTTGTGAAATGCGGACATCAAACTGTAGGTTTTTGTCAATTGCTACACCCAGGAGTTTGGTGTGTTCAGAGGGGGTGATGATAGTACCATTTATGGAAGTGATTGAAAAGGATAGAGAGGTAGGAATAGATTTGTTGGGGGGTGAAAAAAAAATTTAGTCTTTTTGGGATTTAGGATAAGTTGGATTTGAGTAATCCAACTTTCCACTAAACTAAAGGAATCCTGAGCAAGTTGTTGTAATGTGGTAAGTGAGGGTGCAGAGCAGATAAGATTCGAATCATCTGCATACTGTATGAGTGTAGCAGGGTGGGTGGAGGTATGAAGATTGTTAGTAAAAATCGAGAATAGAAGAAGACCTAATATAGAGCCTTGTGGTACACCTATGGTTGTTGGGAGTAGAGGAGATAGTAAACCTTGCCATTGGACAGACTGCTGCCTATCTGACAGATAATTTTTAAACCAGGCAATAGTTGGAGGGGCAAAGGCTAGAGAGGCAAGGGTGTCTAGAAGTAGGGAGTGTGAGACCATGTCAAATGCTTTCGAGAGGTCTAAAAATATAGCAGATACAAAGTTTCTGTGTTGGTTTACCAGGTTAGTAAAAGAGAGAAGAGCAGTTGTTGTGCTATGGTGTTGCCGAAAGCCATGTTGTATGGAGGAGATAAGATTGTGTGTGTTTAGGAAATTCATTACTTTTGAGTATATACATTTTTCGAGTAGTTTAGATAGAGGGGATATAATCGCAATTGGATGATAATTAGAGAAATCATAGGAATTACCACCTTTGTGAAGTGGAATAATATGTGAAACTTTCCATAGTTGAGGGATGTAGGCTTCCTGTATGGAGCAATTGATAAGGATGGATACAGGGTAAGAAATGGACTCAGAAGCTACTTTAAGGAAGTTAGCAGGAAGATTGTCTGCAGCAAGGGTGGTAGGTTTCAGTTTTAAGAGGAGTTTTTTAATAGTAGAGGTAGGAACATATGAGAGAGTAAAGGAAGGGATGTTATCAGGGTATTTTGTTGAGATATCTTAAAGTTTGTTTTTGGATAGTTGGGAGGATAAAGTCAGGATATATTCTGTAACGTATTGATCAAATTGGGAGGCTATGTCTTTAGTATTGTTGGTGGAGTTGGAGTGGTGGTTATACCTGGTTTTAACAGTGAGTTGATAGTGTGCCAAAACTTCTGAGGGTCTTTTGAGTGATTATTTTGGGCAGCAAGGAAATAATTCTGTTTATCCAATTTGGTTTGTGTCTTGGCCTGTTTTCTGAGTTGTTGGTAGTTTTGTTTGGATAGACTAGTGTTTTCTCATTTCCACATTTTCCAAGCCTTGTCTCTAGACTTCAGTAGGGCTCCTGTGTCTCTACTTAGCCATGGTGCATAGTTTTTCTTAACTCTAACTTTCCTAATGGGTGCGACTAAATTTAGGACATTAATGAAAGTGCTATTAAAGTATTCAACGGCCTGGTCTAAACTTAGGATTTTAAGTGGATCCCAGTTACATTGTTTTAGAATGGAGTTAGGATCCTGTATATTTAGTTTGCGGTCATCTCTGACTTGTCTAAAAGCTATGGGCTTAGCTAAGTTGGTGCGTTTATGAAGGAGGACTGTGGGGAGATGGTCACTTAGAGTGTCTGGTAGGCATCCTGTCTGGTAGTTTTGTTTAGGGCAATTGACTAGCGTCCAGTCTAGTATAGATTGTTTTTTTGTTTTTTTTATACATTCTAGTGGGTTCTTGGATGAGTTGGGAAAAACCAAAGAGATTGATGTGGTTAGTGGGGTTGTTAGAGTTACATGCTAACCAGTCAGTATTTAGGTCATCTAGTAGGATGGTTTCCTGTGGAAGATTATCTGTAGTCCAGTGTAGGATTTCTTCAATGGTGGAGGAGTTTTTCCTGGGGGAATGTAACAGCAGAGTATATTGATTTTTTTTGGTGTTGTTTATATATAGGACTGAGCCTAAGATTTCGGCATTTTGAAATTTAGGTGAAGGGGTTTGTAGGGGTTTTATGTTGAGTCTACTTTTAAAGACGATAGCAATTCCACCTCCCTTCTTGCTTACTCTATCCTGTCTTAATATATGATAGCCTGGTGGAAGGATTTCCTCATCTTGGGTGTTTGGTTTTAGCCAGGTTTCAGTAATGGTTAGTATGTCTGGGGAGTAGTGGGCTATACATGCATGTAGGTCAGGAAGTTTGTTAGATATACTCCTAGTATTGATATTAAGTATCGATAGGTCAGAGGTTTGTTTGGTTGATAGTAGAGTATTAAGTGGTCCTGGGTTTGGGTGTATGTCTCCAGAAGTGAGTAGTTTCTTTGTGATAAACAGTATATATTTAATAGTGGGGGATACTTCTGTGTTGGATCTAAGTGATATTTTTCTAGTGTAAGAAGTGGTTATGTGAAACATATATGCATAGTACTGAGTTGTCTTTAAATAATGTGACAGTGATAGGGAAATCTGAGGGTGTGTTTGATTTTGTGTATGTGTTATATGAAATACAGTGTTTTCTAATGTTGTTTTAGTATGAATGGTTGTAATGTAGGTTATGTATGTGTGTGTGTAAAACAAAGAATTCCTAGTCTGAGATGCATTTTTTGGAAGAGTGGTGGTTGGATACTGTTGGTGGTGTGGTCTGAGTGTGGAGGGAAGAGTGAGGGTATGCTGGTAGGTACTAAATTTGTATTAGTGAAAGGTTAGTAGGGAAAGTAAGGCCTAACATAAACTAACAAAAAACAAATAGAAACACTTCAGTGTTTATAAAACTAGCAAAGAATTGTGTAGTATTGTACAAGTAACTCCACAATGTCAATTTGCAAATTTAAAATACTTCTTATAACAATAAAATATCACTCTACAGAGTTTAAACAATATATATAAAACAATTCCCTTGTGTCTATGATGTTATCACAAAACTGTACATTTGGTTAAAAAATATATAAACATAAGCATAAAGTCCCAAAAGGGAAGCAAAATCCAGGATAAATCCTGCCAAAGAGTACCTTGACACAACAATAAAATGTCTCACAGTTTGAATAATGTCGTCGCTTGAAGTAATCCAATTATAATAGGGATGATCATGAAGAGAAGGGACTAAATTTGTCCAACTAAACATGTCCCAACAAAACAGAACAGCACCATGAACTCAGAACTCAATACAAGATAAAAAAGTTCCAGTAAGCACAACTGTTAACTTGAATAATCCAAAATATTGTGTTCACTGCCAAATAATGTCCCCAACTAACCTCCAGACAAAAACAATAAGGAAACAACAGTAAAGTGAACACAATCGTTAGCTTGAGCAGTCCAAGACATTGCAATCTACTGCCAGATAATGTCCCCAACTGACCTCCACTCAAAAACAGTAGCAAAATGACAATAAGGCCAGCCAAAATGTAATCGCCAACCTGCAAAGCCAAAATCTTGAAAATAACGTTGTTGGAGCTTCAAGGAAAAATACGAAAGTCACCTCATATATGTCGGTCAATCACAAAAGGAAATACAAAAGGCTCTTCATATCCAAAAAACACCACAAAAGCTCCCCGCTTCAGCAGACACAAGTTTCCAGCCCAATTATGCAGAAAACATGCTTATTCATGTAACACGAGCCCCAGAAGTAGTAAACTCCAAATGGACAGGAGCCGCCACAAAAACTGCCTGCTTCAACAACCATAGACTTCAAGGCCCATCAACATTTACTGCAAGTACAATGTTCGACACAACGATCTTCTGGAATGGAGTGTGCATATTGTGGTGATACCTCCTCTCTTTCAGCAGTCCACTTCATCCACACTGCCACCAACTCCCTCTTCACCAGCAACATTCCAAGTCCAGTCTGTTTTTTTTGCAGCACAGATCTAAGTCAGATTTAACCAACAACTGATAGCAAGTCAGGTTCTTTGCTACCTGCATTTGGTGCAACCGCTGCTATAGGCCCAAACAGTCACAACTAGTTCATCGAACTTTCGACAGATTTTCGCCATCCACATCATCACGAACAATCCAGTCCAGCTCCCCTCTAACCCAACTATTCAGTCCTTCTTAATCCTTTTTTAATACTTATAATCATGCCTGGTGACAAAAAGGTTTCCGCCTCTGCAACTTGCCACTGAAACATCAGAACCTTATAAACAAAGATATAGGTAATTTCCAAACACTTGACCCTACTCAGTTTAGATTTGTCAAGGGGAGATTATGCCTTTTAAACCTGGTGGACTTCTTCGAGACAGTCACTAAGGCCCTGGATGAATGGAAATCTGTGCATACAGCCTACCTGGACTTAGCCAAGGCATTTGACACTATCCTCCAAGGCATCATTGACAAACTCACCCAACTAGGCATCAACCATTATATCATTAGATGGGTCGCTAACTGGTTCACTGATAGAACTCATATAGTCAAAATAGGGGAATCCACCTCCAACAGCAGACCTGTAACCAGTGGTGTTCCACAGGAATCAGTCCTGGGACCTCTGTTGTTTGGAATCTATTTCTCCAAAGTACAAGCAAAAACTAAAGGTCTGTGACTGACAAATTTTGCTGATGACTGCAAACTCGAAGTGGTCATAGAATCTCCAAATTATGTCAACATCCTACAAGAGGGTCTTACACAAACAAATGATTGGTGCCCAAGTCATGGCCTTAAACTCAATGCAAAAATGTATTTTCATTCCTTTCAATAAAAGCAATGTTCCACTAACTACCACATTAATAGCAACACCTTAAGTATACACTCAGTGGTGAGAGACCTGGGCACACAGGTTGACAGCAACCTTACCTTTGACCACCATGTCTCCACAGTGGTAAGAAGGGCATTCTATATTGCGCATCTCATAAGTTAGGGCATTGCCTCCAGAAAAAAAGAAGTTATAACCTCTATGTACTATTCCCTCATCCAGCCAATAATTCAGTGCAATGTCCCTTTTGGTATGTACCTTTCCAAGCACCTGCATTAACTGGAGAAACCACAAAGGTTCCTCACAAGGAAAATTCAAGGTCTTCAACACTTATCCTATGGGGATCATCTGAAATCACAGTCACTTTATTCGGTTTCATACAAACTACTCAGAGGTGATCTCTTCCTTGCATAGAAGGGAATTTCTGACCCTGCTTTATTGGAAATGCTGCAAATCCATGAGTCAAATGACACACGGGTTACTTGCTCTAAAGATCTTATCATGATATGCAACATTAATAAAACCTGCTGGAGAGACAGATTTGTCTCCCAGAGGTTACTACTCCTTTGGAACATACTCACACTTTATGACAGAGTACCTCTTTGGCTGTCTTCAAACACAAACTCAACAGTGTGACCATATATTCACCCCGGGGGTTCCACCTGTGTCCCTCTTGGACAGGGGCAATAGGTGCTGAGCATGGAAATAAGAACTTGGCTAGGCTTGTATGGACCCTAGAGCCATTAGCCAAGTAAATTCCTATGAGCCTACGATCCTATGAACAAGCTCTGACAGACACATAAATGAGGCTCAGTCAGGGAAACATAGATGTAACTCTGTTACAGAAGGTGTGTTTAGATGACAGTGCTTCACAGACCTGCCATTCTATCTTAATGGCATGGAAAACACCACTTTCTTATGTTTAGCATGATTCATATAAAAAGGAATTGAAATCTATTTTGGGAAGAAGGAATGAAAGCAAGAAAACAAGAACACATTACCAAGAAAGGCCCCGTCATCTGCCATTTTGAAGGAAACACGTTAAAATTGTAAAAAAAGCAGTTGGGGTGATTATGAGGCATTAAAATATCCAAGAAAACAAAGACATGATGAAAAAATATGTTTTTTGAGTTCCTTTAATGTTAAACAAAGAGGAGGCAAAGTAGCTTTCAACAGATGAATAATCAGGAAAATGTTGTTTAAATTGGTCTGTAGTAAATTGGTGTTATGTACAGACAGAAGGAAGGCAATAGGCAATGCATATACTAGTCTATCAGAAAAAGTTAATTGCCATAGTCTTTCTTGCTTCAGTAATGAGCATGTTTGCTACTTCCAGGATATTTTTAACTGGTTTATCACATTGTGTGACTGGAGCAAATATGTAGAAAGAAAGATGTTGGTGCAAAACTAGACCAGGATATTTGTTGCGCGTGATACTGAATTCATCATCAATGGTTAGCAGGACATGACAACAGCTTTGTTGAGTGTACCAAGTAACACAGCATAGATTTTTGTGGGTTAATAGAAAGCTCATTTATATCCAGATAATTCCAAAGATAGGTAAAGTAATTTTGCAATTGGTGCCAGATAGCTCAGCCAAGATAGCCGCTTAATCCCAAAGTTTAGCACAGGACCTGCAGAAATTAGGATAAAAATAGCATTCTAAGGGAGAAAAACAGTACAGAAGTTAATTAAGATAAGTGAGCAGGAACAAAGGTAATTGCAATAGGTTAGGATGTGAGCTTCTTGAAACATACACTAGAACAACAGCAAATAGAAGTGGAAAGGCTACAAGGGAAGCTACAATAAATGGAGGAAGATAAATCAGCAATTAAAGCTGAGCTGCAAGAACAGAGTCACAGACTACAGCAACTAACATTTATAATAAAAGGCAGGGAGAAAAAAATGGATAATCTGAAAATAGCTCAAGAAGCAGTAACATCAGGATAACTGGAAAACGAGAGAGAGAGTGAATAGCAGTCAACTGGAGCAATTTTAATGCAGCCATTACTTGAAAGATTTATAATACCAGGAAATCAAGAACCTGCAAGGATAAATAGAAAGAGGCAGTGGCAAGCTGAAGCAGAAAGCAGACTTAGACATGTTTGGCTTGTTTATCCTTTTACAGTAAATAATGAAATAATTAAGGCAGGCAAAATGAATTAAAGTTATCCCATTTACAGGGATGTTCATAAAGCTAGTAGAGGATTACCAGAAATGACTCCATAGGAGAAAAAGTTATGCTGGAGACATTAAATGAACTAAGAATGAATGGAAAAGCTGCATGGTTGAAATATGCTGCAATTCTGAAAGTAAAGAAGGAATGCAATGGTTCACACTACACAACATAGATGATGTTCAACATTTTAAACAAGAGTATCACGTACAGATAAAACAACCCAGCATGAAAAAAAAACTGAATTGTCTGCAAGACATGGACGGGGACAGCAACTTAAAACAGAGAAACAAGCAGGATCTGAAATCTCAGATAATGAAAACCCATCAGGAAAGATGACAAGATCAGGAAGTGCAGAGGACACTTGGCATTAAAAGAGACGAGCAGGAAAAAAAGCAAATCTCAAAGCCAACAACAGGAAAATGAGAAAAGAGACAAGATAGTGGAGAGGAAACAAATAAAAGAGTTATATCAAAGGGACAAAAGAATGAGATGCCACTCCCAATGAAGAATCATGCACCAAAAGAAAAAAAGAAGAAAACACAGAAGGAGATGGGAGAATGATGCATCAGATGACGTGGGCAACTCAAAAGTCTATTACAGGGCAATTGAGTGACTAAATAAGCAGAATAGAAGCATTTATGATGGCGTTTGAGTCAAAAAGGTAGAAGGCAGGGCTACAAAAGGTCTGAAAGTAACCACAGTCAAAGAGAAGCAATAAATCAGTGGGAGGAACGGGCACTAAAAGGTAGGTGCCTGTGGAAGAATATATTAAATGAAATAGATCTTTACTTTGTGAACCACCCACCAAGGGGCACAACATCAAAACTTTACAAACAATGCTGAACTATTTTTTAATTTAAGTAAATCTAACACAGGACAGGAACAGCTTACCAAAATGTTGCAGTGTATGATAAGGAAAGTCAAGGTAAGTCATTCTCAAATTATATTTTCTGTGCCTGTTTTCAATATACAGGCTACGTGTCAGAACTTGATAATCTGAATCTTGACATTAAAATAGGTAGCCAAAGAACTTGTCAGTGGGAAAGAACATTACACAGTAGATGTAAGAAGAGCTTAAAATGTCTTCATTTGCATGAATGAGCCAATGACAACAGAGGTTTGTTCTGTATGGTTGAGTTTTCTGCCATTAATGATTCAGTCTAAATTCAAGAAACTGTCAAAGCTGAAGATGACAAATGACATGAAACAGTGGACATGAAGTTGTGAATTTTTTGTTTGTTTGTGTTATATATACAAAAGGCAGGTGATAAGAAAGTTATCACTCCAAAAGTGAAAAAAGAAAAGCAAAAAAAAAATAATAATAATAAAAATTAAAATTGTATCGGTGAATATTAATAATACTGAATCTGTTAAAAGAAGGTAACATGTTTAGGACTGCTGCTTCTGTTAAACTCGATGCTTTCCTTTTATAAGATACTATTTTAAGTACACAATAAGTATAATTTAATAAAGTTTAGTGGGGACCAGTGAAATTAAAAGAAAAGCTGAAGCGGATATTTATACTGTGGTATTTGGAGGTAGGTCTCACATTGTGAAACTATGCGATATTCAAATAATCAAATACATTAAATTAAATGTGATAAATTATTAATTAAGAATTTAATATTATTTGTGTGAAGGGAGAATGTTAATTGTTGATGTTAATCATGAAATATATTTCTCAGTGACAGTGCTTTGTTAATGTAGTTCAAAGTCTGAATAACATTATTTAAAGAAGTGTAAAGCTTGCTCCTTTCCCTTGTTTGGAAAATATATTATGTGAGGGAAGTTGATTACTCAGTCAGTCAGTTAGCTAGTTAGTTCTAAATGATGAAATGCAAAGCATTTACGCTGATGTCAAGTAACTGGAAAACTGATTTAATGATTCTTTACAGTGTATTCTTTATCCATAAATATCTCATGCAATGATCATGCCTTTTAGCTGCAGGAGTTACAGGTATTCATAAATCAGTAGATTTTACAAATGTTAATTTATCATGAGGCAGTAGAAGTATATGTTGATATGAAGAAGAATGAGAAAGTTGCCTTGGGAAAGGGAATGTGGAAATTGCCTCCTTAGCAGAATTTCTTTTCAAGAATGTTTTTTTTTTTTAATTTAATCAGGAATAAAAACAATTGCCTGCTAATTACATGAGTGTAAGAATCTATTGTAAAGGGATTTTAAGTACAGTTTTAGAGTAGCTTTTGCAAACAGTATGTAAGCATTTGACTAAAAAATAAAACAATAAGTGAAGGGAACAAATGGAGTCTCAAGATGGAAGGCTGTCACAGGAAAAGCTTTTTGTCAGCTATTTGTAAAGCATCTATTGTGTGGGGGTAGGATAAGAGGGACATTTTTAACCTTTCAAGTGTTACAAGACACAAGGAAGAAACAGATAATGAAAAAATGAAGGGATGAGTTTGGAGTGCTGATTAGGCGTACTGATAATGTAACTGTCTTATGGGATATAAGGCTAGAATGTTTAAAGTATGACTAGACTGCATCTATATTAGAACCTCAAAACTACAGTTTGTCAAACACCAAGATGTCGACACGAAAACAGCAAAATCCTAAAAGCACGAATGGCCACTTACGTGATTTTTTTCACAGGGAAAAAATTCACTTGGCCGACTAACAGCAAAACAAACTTTCAAACCCTAATCAAGTGGGGAGCTGTGCCCCCTACACCCCCGCCATAACTAAATATATCAACTCAGAGATCGCTTTACATTGGAGAAAAGGGCAAATTCCCGATAAGGGAAATGGCCATTCGTGCTTTTAGGATTGTGCTGTTTCCATGTCAACGTCTTGGCTGTAGTTTCCAGGTTCTAATATAGACCCAACTAGACTTCATCAGTAATTCAGTAGCGGAGGAATTTATGGTACTATGAGTTAGCAGACTGATTCCTGGAAAGGTTATGAAGGAAACAGATAAAGGGAAGGTTATGATATAGGGTAGTTTATAAGTCTTTGTGGCTTTTATTAAGGATGTACTGGTGGAAACCTTTCAGTGTATTTTACAGAATCTGGTAACTTTCTTAAGGTAGCTGTTTTGCAAAGGTGAAGCATACAGGTAGTTAATTGGAAGTCTGTTTGTTTGTTTGCTAAATATGGGTCTGAAGCTTATTATAAAGATTCCTAAGAATAGGTTAGCAGGGTGATTAGTTAATGTAATAAGCGTGTTTCAGACATGTTATATCTGATTTTTAGATAATATTATGGGACTGTTTGAAAATGGAACGAAAGGACAGGCAGACAAATATACTTTTTATATTATATCATGGAAAGACTTTTCAAAATATCATGTGTTTGAAGATAAAAACAAATTTAGATGAATAAAAAATTCACAAGAGGTTTGCAAGATGATTGAGGGGTTTGCCTTATAAGATAAAGGGAAACATTTGCTTAATGGAAGAATGTAGAAGTTGTTTTATGTCAGAGAGGTTTTCATCATGGATGACTTTTAAGTCCACTCTTCTGTAGACCACAGTGATGGATTTATTTTAGCTTTACCACAGAATATTTATTTCAGGTCTATGCATTGGTTCATTGATAAATAATAGACGGGTGGTATTAGTAGCATGCATAGCCTAGCCATGTACTCTAGAAAGTATCTCCAGTAGGTTTACTTACTTTTACATTAAGGTCAATGCATTTTATACTTTAAATAAAGTTATATATATATACCATCCATTCACAAAGGCTTAATTTAAAGATGGCTAAAGTGTTATACCATTTAACATGCAAAAAAAGTTTGCTCCATAGATAGGGAATCATTTGGGTATATTGAACCTATCCCTCTAAGAATTAAGAGTTTTGGAGAGAGTGTTTCCAACATTACCAGTGTTTTTGAGGTAGAAAATATCTATTAAAACAGGATTTTTTATAGCCTGAAATGTAAGGCATGGATCTTCACATAGGAGTCTTTACGATATGGAAAAAGTGAAAGACTTTTTAATCTATCTTGATAACTAAAAAAACCAAGGCCTTTTCTTATCTTGGTTAGGAAGCATTAAGGTATATAAAGTTGGGATGCATACATGGTAAAAGAGTGTTACAGTGTTATAGCCAATGCCCAGCCTAATTATGGAAGGATTTAAGGGGCCGAGATCTTTTGGATGTAGAAGATATACCATTCATAAGTAATTGGGGAATGAGAATAAAATTTATTTACTGTAACCGATGTTTGATGACAAATGGACAGTTCATTGTTGATGAAATTTCCTAGCTCTGTATCAATTGTATTGAACTTAAATGGGGTTCCATTTTTGCAACAATCAGTGTTTCCCAAATGCGACTGAAATACACTTTTTTGCTGTTGTTGTTGCTCCAGTAAGTCTAAGGCCATAATCAGAACATCGGATGCTGAATATAGTTATGCAATCCTGGAAAATATAAGAGTTTGGGGGAAACCAGGTACTGACAGTATCTATGCTTTCTTGGAGAATACAGCTTATTGGTGGAAATCAGTAATGGCTCCCACTTTGTAGACATCCATAAACATACTCAACTGGAGGCATTGGACATCTGTCTTCTCATCAGAAGTCTATGCTCAAGAAAAGACATACCAGCACACAGCATTATGGAACTCCACTAGTGACTAACCTATTAATTTAGGCACCATCAGCTGTTACCCTGTATGCAGGATCCAAGAGCCAATTAGCAGTCTGTCAAGTGGTACAGGAACTAATATTTAAGCTGATAAGATTATCAATATTGCATGCATGGGGAATTACACTAAATGCCTTGGCAAGGTTATGTTAAATGACATGAAAAGAGTGAACCCAGTCAATGGCATCAGATACACCCTCAATAAAATCAACCAAGTTAAGCAAGTATGATGTGCCCTTCACAAAATCATACTCATTAGAACTGAGTGTATGTATTATACCAACTTCACTGTTAGTCAGACTGACTAAGATCCTCTGCACTGCTTTACAGATACTAGTGTAGCTAATGGAACAATACTTTCCAGGGCGAGATACAACACCATACTTATGTAGGAGCACCACAACCTGTGTTCTCTGGAGCTTAAGTGTATATCAAAGGTTCATAGGTGTATACTAGACTAACAATCACTAGGGCCCCTACAAGCCTAGCCCTGCAACCCAAATCTGACCCTTAAGTTAGATTTATATAGCAGGTGAATTACTGACTGTCTCTGTCCATCAAAGACATAGGCACCAGACCAGGAGTGAATTTCAAATTACCCAACCATCATTCCAAGTTGTGCTTAAATAGGGTTAGGGAGGAAATCTACTTCACATGGATGGGGTTGCCTGCTCCAGAGAATGTGAATTCTCTAAGTAACATATCTGTCCCTCCAGTATGTCCTATTTATATCACAAGCACAATTTGGGTCTTTTGATCTAGTAGTTCTGATGCTGTTTGTTTTGTGGATGTGCAAAAGGGTCATCAAAACAGGGTTCAGGGATACCCTGTATGTCAGGCAAAGATAACCTCTCATAAGTCTATATGATATTGATCTTAAATACCACTGTCTTTCTAGTTGCCTGCCTCTTATGTTAATTTGACCATATATCTAATTTCCTTTCTGCTTTCACTGTCTTGTGTGAGTAAGCACAAAATTATCATTTTGTGAAATCACTCCCCTTCAACTATTTAAATGTATTGGCCTTTCTACTGTATTCCATAGTACCGGAATGCAAGGCTCCAGAGAGCACCCCTGCAATACCAGGCTACAACTCTTACCACACTTTTCGGCCACCAAACTAGGTAAGACTGCAATCCAAATTGTAGCTTGCTACAGATCCCCCACCATGCCCCAAGATTCTCACTACACCTTTCTAAACATACTGGAAAATATTAATATACAACCAAACACCCTAATACTGGGTGATTTCAACTACCCTGCCATTAACTGGGAAAACTACTTGTGTACCAACACCTTTGCCCAACGGTTCTTGGAATTCATAAATTCCATTGCCCTGGATCAACTAATCCATAGTCCCACCAGGGGCTCCAGTATCCTAGACCTGGTCATTACCAACATGGGAAATTGATGCTCCACACCTATGGTCACCCCCTCGTTGGTCAGATCAGACCATAAGCTAATCACCCTTAACATCCACATCCCACCCCCACCAGTAAAGAAACCTCCATAAAAAAACTTCTCCAAAGCCAACTTCATGCTACTCAAGTCAGAAGTTACAAACTTCATGACACCCATGCAGACGGGAACTGAAAGTTCAACTACTGAGTCCTACACTAAGGCACTGTACAAGCACATCCACTCATGCATGAATCATGCCATCCCAAGTAGAACCAAGATGCTCTCCTCCAAAAAAAGGAAGCCAATCTGGTGGTCCCCTGCCATAAACAAACTTTACAACAAAAGGAAGAAACTGTAGCAGAAAAGAGGAAAATCCCAGGAAGCAATAAACTCCCTTACCAGCCTCAGTAAGAAGCTGAGATCCTTCATAAAATCCTCCAAAGCTAGTTATGAAAATAAAATTGCCAAAGATTCCAAAGACAACCACAAGGAATTCTATAACTATGTCAAGAATCTAAATGGCAATGCTCAGATCTGCTCTGAGCTACAACAGAATGGCATTAAATATACCGATCCCAAGGATATTGCCAATATCCTGGCAGATCGATTCAGTGCCAACTTCACCCCACTCTCACCCCCTAAATGGCCCATCTCAATACCAGAAGATTGCCATATTCTGGTAATAATGGCCACACAGGTAAAAACGCACCCTCCAAAGCTATGAATACAGCATCCATGGGACCAGATGACATCCTGGGCTGTGTACTACATGAACTACAAAATGAACTGGCACCTCACCTAAGTGTCATGTTTAATCATACCCTCACCTCAGGCTTCATGCCCACTGAGTGGCGCACAGCTACAGTTATCCCACTCCACAAGTGGGGATCCACCTTGGATCCCAGGAACTACCGCCCCATCAGTTTGAGGAGCCTGATCTGCAAGGCCATGGAATGTATTATCATGGAACTTATAAACAAAGACATTGGCAACCTTAAAACACTAGACCCCACCCAGTTTGGATTCATGAAGGGCCGATCTTGTCTCCTGAACCTGATTGACTTCTTTGAATCAGTCTCCAGAGCTGTGGACAAGGATAAGACAGTCCACACAGCCTCTCTGGACCTCGCCAAGGCCTTTGACACCATCCCCCACTCTGGAATCATACATAAACTTACTAAGCTGGGCAATAATCCCTACGTCACTCGATGGGTTGCCAACTGGCTTACTGACAGAGCCCACACTGTAAAAGTAGCTGACTCCAAATCCATCTCCAGACAAGTGACAAGTGGAGTACCTCAGAGTTCAGTCCTGGGACCTCTCTTGTTTGACATCTACTTCTATGAAGTACAGGCCAACACTAAGGGACTCTAGCTAACAAAGTTTGCAGATGACTGCAAACTGGGAGCCATTATTGAATCCCCAAATGATGTTGATACTCTACAAAAGGGCCTTACAGAAACAGATGCTTGGTGCCAGAGCCATGGGCTCAAGCTCAATGCCAAGAAATGTATAGTTATCCCCTTTGGGAAAAAACATGTACATGTGAATTACCACATAGGTGGCAGTACACTAAATACCGAAAGTGTGATAAGAGACTTAGGGACACAGGTGGGCAGTGGTCTCACCTTCAATAACCACATCGCCACAACAGTCAGGAAATCCTTCTATATGGCACACCTCATCACTAAGGGCTTTTCATCCAGAAAAAAATTAGGCCATTATCCCACTGTACTCATCCCTTATTAGACCCATTATAGAATACAATGCCCCATTTGGTATGTACCTCTCAAGGCATCTGCAACAACTGGAAAGGCTGCAGAAATACCTCACTAAAAGAATCACAGGCCTAAATCAGATGCCCTATGCTGACCACCTTAAAAAACTCCAGCTATACTCTGCCACATATCATCTACTCCGAGGCGATCTCTGCTTAACATACAAGGCCATGTCAAAGCCAGAGCTGTTGGACATGCTACACTTACAGAAATCCCAATCCCTCAGAGCCACATGCTCCAGGGATCTAAACCTTGTCATCACAATAAACAAAACATGCTGGAGGGATAGATTCCTGACCAAGACTCTGGAATAGACTGCCCATACATGTCAAGCAGAGCACCTCTTTGGCCCTCTTCAAAAGGAACCTTGATAATTGGATTGGAGAAAGGAAATTCACCCCAGGTATCACGTCAGTTGACCTGCTAGACAGGGGTCCAGGGAAGTAAATAGTGTGGGAAGAAATAGCCAGTGAATTGTTATGGCTAGGCTTGTATAGGCCCTAGGGCCAATAGCCTAGTACCAACCTATGAACCTATGAACTATGAATATGAACATCCAATTATTGTCAATGCCTCAAAAGGAGAATCTTACTACTTTTCAAACTACCTCAGACAATAATTGCAAATATCCCTTTCACAAGTCGTTGTGGTTTTGTGGAGGGGAGACAATCATTTGACAACATTAATTGAACAATAATGATCCAGAGGGAAGCAGAATGTAAGTAAATAATGCTGTTGTTGGAGGATCTTAATGCTAAGAAAAAATTGACAGACTAAGTTGGGATTTTATGACGAGGGCAATGGAAGCATTTGCATTCCATTATACAAAAATACGATTAAATAGGAAGGTATATAAAGGATCAGAGGCAAGAATTAAAGTGGGAGGGTTCATCTCAGATAAGTTATGTTTGAACAAAGGAACCTGGCAGTGGTGTCATCTTCCACCTTTGTTACTTGCTTTATATTTAGAGCCATTGGCAAAGAAAATAAGGGACTCAGGAATTCAAGGATATAATTGGTATGGAAATCAAGAAAATTTAAAATTATATATAGATTATATTATTTTGAATTTGATAAATCTAGATAATGACAGCTCAGTGTTATGGAACATTTGAGACAGTTTCATGTCTTTTCAGGATATACAATTAGTGATTATTAAACAAGGGCTATAGCCAAAACTTATATACCCACTCATAAATTGGTTCAGTAATTCCCCTATTTATGGACATTATAAGATGAAGTATTAAAAAGTATGGAATTAAAAGGCTTCTGTCATGGCAACTGAGGATATATAGGAAGAGACTAAACAAAATATAATATAAATGCAGAGAAGCTGGATGCTCTTGTTTATAGATATGGATAGCAAGATACAAACAGTGAAAATGTTTTTAAACCCTTTCGTTTTATGTACAGGTCAGGCATGTTTTATCTGTCAAAGATGAAGTTATGGACAATCATTAAAAAAAGAGTTGAATGAATTTATCTGGTAGGGAAAGAAGGCAAGAGTTAAATGAGATAAGCTGATCCTGCCAACAGAACAAGGTGATTTAGGATTATTTGATTTGAAGGGATATCTTTGAGCTACACAGGTAAGGATCATACACACAACAGGAACAGAATATTATAATTCCAAGTGGAAGGGATGATGATGATGTAGTGGGAGGGTTCAAAAGTAGGGAGAGTGGGATTTTGGATACAGATCCTTAAGGCGAATGATAATCATACAGAATACTACAGTTGCAGAGTTACAGAAAATATTCTAAGAACTAAGCTACACAGGAATGGAGAAAGAAGATTTTGTCAATAGGGTGGGTGCAAGCAGTGGTACAGAAAATTAGCAGCCAAGAATAGCCTGGAATTTCCTGGAGGAAGCTATCAAAGGAACCTAGTTATTGGGAGAAAAAAACTAGGGAAGGAAAGGTAACTGAGTGCAATGAGGCTAAGATGACGTTTCGACTGCAGATTAGAGACTGCCTTCCATACTAGGGATTGATATCAGAGTATGGGCTTAGAGAAAGGATAGGGCAATCCTAAGTGAAAGACCTGCTTTGGAAGAGTTTTTGGTTGAATCAAGAACAGAAGATGCTGGTGCTAAAAAGGGGATAATTAGTAGAGTATATAAAATGTTGAATGATATCTATAAGAATCAATCAGAGGAAGTTAGAAAATATTGGGAAAAGAGACTGGAAAAGCAGTTTACAAGGAAATAATGGGAGGACAATCATATGGTTCATAGGTGTGTACTAGGCTAATGGCTCTGGAGCTTTTACAAGCCTAGTCCATAGAAGTGCCCTGGCATCGTGCTGCCCGACATTAGTTCCCAGTGCCTCTATCAAGTAGCTGGAGTCTTTTGAGTCTGACTGTGTAGGACATGTGTTTAATGCCTACAATCCTCTTTGTGAGGTACTTCTGTGGCCTCTCCAGCTGTTGCAGGTGAGGTACATGCCAAATAGAGCATTATACTCGATGATTGGTGTAATGAGGGAAGAGTAGAGAGAGATGATGACCTCTTTCTTCCTGGATGCAAAACCCTTGGTAATGAGATGTGCAATACAGAACGACTTTCTGACCACAGTGGCAATGTGGTGGTTGAAGGAGCGGTTGCTGTCAACCTGCGGCACCAGATCTCTTATAACACCTTCAGTGTTCAGTGGGCTCCCATTGATGTGGTAATTAGTGGGAACTGAGTTTTTACCAAAGGGGATGATGGCGCATTTATTTTGTTGTTAAGCTTAAGGCCATGGTTTTGACAACAGTCATTGGTGTCAGTGATGCCTTTCTGTAGGAGGTCTGCATCACTTGGGGAGTTAATAATGGCTCCCAGCTTGCAGTCATCTGTGAACTTGGTCAGCCATTTTGTGTTGGCCTGGACTTCTGAGAAGAAGATGCCAAACAGGAGAGGACCCAGGGCTGATCCCTGTGGGACTATACTCGTGACTGGTCGGCAGTCTGCCTTGGAGTCATTGGTCTCTGTGATGCCTTTCTGTAGGATGTCTGCATCACTTGGGGAGTTAATAATGGCTCCCAGCTTACAGTCATCTGCAAACTTGGTTAGCCAGAGCCTCTTTGTGTTGACCCTGGACTTCTGAAGAGTAGATGCCAAACAGGAGAGGACCCAGTACCGATCCCTGTGGGACTCCACTCATGACTGATCGGCTGTCTGCGTTGGAGTCTGCTACTTTCACACTGTGTGTTCTATCTGTGACACAATTTGAAACCAACCTGGTGATATAGGGGTTGATGCCTAGTTTGGTAAGTTTATCAATAATTCCTGAGTGAGGAATGGTATCAAAAGCCTTGGCCAGATCGAGGTAAGCTGTATGCACTGCCTTACCTTCATCCACAGCCCTGGTGACTGACCCGAAGAAGTCAACCAGGTTGAGCAGGCATGAGCTCCCTTTCACAAAGCCAAATTGCATGGGGTCTAGAGTTTGGAGATTTCCTATATCTATGTTAATCAGGTTCATGATAATGCTCTCCATAGTTTTACTTATCAGACTCATCAGGCTAATGGGGCAATAATTCTCAGGGTCTGTAGTCACTCCCCCTTTATGGAGAGGGATGAGAGTAGCAGTGTGCCATTCAGTAGGGACAAAGCCTGAGGTGAGGCTATGACTGAACAGGGCACACAGATGTGGTGCCAGTTTGCTTTGTAGTTCATGTATAACACAGTCAGGGATATTATCGGGTCCCATGGAAGCTGTATTCTTGGTCTTGGACAATGCAGCTTTAACCTGTGCTGCATTAATGCTGGGTGCCTGGCATTCTTCCGATATTGTGATTGGTCCTTTGGGGGGGTTGAGGGGTAAAGTTGGCACTGAATCTGTCGGCCAGTATGTTGACAATATCTGTTATCTCAGTATAGGAGGTACCATTGTGCAGTAACTCAGAGCAAATCTGGGTATTGCTGTGGAGGTTCTTGATATAGCTATAGAAGGCTTTATGATTGTTTTTAGTGTCTGCTGCAATTCTGCCTTCATAGCTGGCTTTAGAGGATTTAATGAGGGATCTTAACTTTTTGTTGAGGCTAATAAGGGAGTTTTTCCAGTCTTGGGACTTCACCATTTTCTGCAACAGTCTCTTCCTTCTGTTGTAGACTTTGTTAATGGCAGCGGACCACCACACTGGCTTCCTTTTTTTGGAGGAGAGCATCTTGGCTCTGTTGGGTATGGCCAGTTCCATGCATTTAAGTACATTTCAAACAGTGCAGTGGTGTATGATTTGGCAGTCATGCATCTATTTTCAATTGGCATGGGTGTCGTGAAGTTAGCCACCTCTGTCAGCTTTGGAGAAGTCTTTCAAGGTGGTTACCATTGCAGGGGGGTGTGGGTGAGATGTGGATTTCCATGGTGATTAGTTTATGGTCGGATCTGACCAGGGGGGATTGACTATTGGTGTAGACTAGAGCAATGGTCACCCATGTTAGTAATAACCAGGTCAAGAATGTTGCTTCCTCTAGTGGGGGTCAGAATGAGCGGATCCAGGGCATTGGAATTGATGAATTCCAGGAAGTGTTGGGCCAGTGTATTCCTGCTTGAGTAGTTTTCTCAGTTGATGGGGGGATAGTTGAAGTCTCCTAGTAAGAGAGTGTTGAGTTGGACCTTGATAGATTCCAGGGAGCTTAGGAATGTGAAGTGAGAGTCTAGGGACATGGTTGGGTACCTACAGGAGGCTATGACCTGGATCGCCATCTTAACGAATGTTAGTTGTACCTGAAGTATCTCAGATGTGTTATGCTGGGCTACTAGTCTGGAGTGTGCATATCCTTTATGAATATGGAGACACCACTGCCTTTGAAGCTTCGGTCCATGTTTTGGGACTGAAAGGTGTGGAATGAGTTATAGCCTGGTAGCGCAGGGGTGCTTTCTGCCACTTTAAACCAGGTCTCTGTTACAGCACAAATGTCGATGTTCTCCATTTTAAGGAGTGCTTCAAGCTAGTGCATCTTGAGCTTTAGACCTCTAGCATTGAGCAGCATGACCCTCAGATTGCATTTGTTTGTAGCTGTTACAGTGATAATTTGGTCTTTGGAACACCACCTAAAAAGGACCAATAGGAATGGCAAGAGCCTTAGCCAGTACCCAGAAACCCAGGGGTGACAGATGCAGGCCATCTCTGGCAAAGCATCGAGGTCTGTCAATCATGTAATCCTAAGCAGACAGATACTGGATCCCCTTAGAATGACACCAGAAACTTAGCCAATTGTTGAAGTCAATCATTTTTTTTGTACTGCGGTATCATTCTGAGTGATGGTAGGATACTGCTCAGGGCTAGTGTCATACCTGCCTGGGCCACAAAATCTGAGAGCTCCACCATGTCTCTTTTCTTGTAGTCCAGGGAGGTGCATCTCTGGTCATTCACACCCACATGGACAATGACAGAGCCATACTTGTACTTGTTGTTGAGTGACCTGATTGCATGTGTTATGTGTTGGATTCTGGCACCTGATAGACAGCTGACTGTTACCTTCTCCTTATTAAACCTAGGGAGTGGGACATCTGTGTGCCTCACTATTGAGTCACCTATGATTAGTGTATTGGGAAAGGTGTTTAGCCTTAGGGGCTTAGGTTGAGGAGCACACTGTGGAGGTGAGCTATGTGTCCTGTGGGTTGTGCTGTCTTGTGGTGGTCAAGTACATTTCTGTCTTGGAGGTCTCTGCTGTTTGGGTAAATTTCTGTTGAGAGCCTCCACAAAGGTGGGTGTGTGGTTTGTGTTTTTATGTGAGAGCTGTGATAGTGGGTGTTCTGGAGAGCTATGTATTCCATATAGTGTGGTGCAAGTGTTGACCTTCTTCTCTTGACCAGCTAGTTCGGTCTTGGCTGGAGAGTGCCTAGTTTCCAATTTGGTGATATAAGTGTATCTCTCACAAGTCTGGGTGTTGGGAGGTAAGAGGAGAGGGTTGTTTATGTACATGAGGCAGTTGCTGTACTGCCTCAGAATGCCCAAGTGCATCAGGTTAATAGGAGAAATCACAGGGAACTGACCTTTAATTATGCTAGGAGGGATGGTCATTATTACTAAGTATTGGAGCTATTTCCGTGAAGAACAACTAGTGCTGATGGCACTTTGGTGTGCTACAATAATTGCTACAAAAACTTGTTGAAGTGCAAAGTGATTAGGCTTCTAAATATGCAGCAAAGTCCAGAAGATTTAAGATTTTTTTCATTGTAAGAGTGTGTATAGGCATTTTATACTCCATGTGGACTTCAAATGATTTTTCTTTGGTAAGATAGCAAATTTTAGAGGTGTGATGGTAAAGAAAGAGGAAACTGTGAACATGTTTTCTGGAAGTGTAATGAGTTGGCAGATTTAAAAAAAAGTCCAAAGTAGTGTGTCAAAAATATTGGGGAGCAAATGGCTGTAACTAAGGAAATGATTTTTTTGAGCTGGGTACAGGATATGAATTGCTTAGGCATAATAAGGACTTACTAAGTTTAATTTTGTTGGCTGCCAAAAAGTAATTACTAGAAAACGGAAAACAAAAAAACAAAAAAATAATCCTTGTTTTCCTGCCTCTCCTCGACTAGTTTAGACCAGTTTACAGGCATTGCTGTATTCTGGGCTGTGGTGTAGTTCCTGTGTTGTCCATTACCTTACTTGGATAGAAGGAAGTTTCTTTGCTCACCAGTGGGAGTGGGGAGCCTTGAGCAGCCTACCTGTCCCTGTAGGAAGTGACCTCAGCACAAGAAGCTGTAGTAATTGGTTGTTTTGGGCCATTTCTAGCTCTTTTGTAGTTCCCGGTTTACAATCCGCCTCTGGGCATTTTTTTCTGGCTATACTGCTCAGACAAGCTCCTCGTGGTCCTGCAGAGTGGTCTTAGCTACAGAGAACTCAGAAAAGCGACTACTTTCTGGATTTAAGTATCTTTGCTTTTTTTCACTTGGAATAGCTTCTGTAGCTTACCCTGAACTAGCTTGAACTGTTTTTTTAACTGTTTGCTGCATTATTTTAAAATCTGCACTTAAAGTTACTTTTTAGTCGAATTTGATCGAAAGTTTGTTTGTTTGTTTGTTTAATTTAACTGTTGAGGCTGCCCACTAAAGTGTGCTAGCCTGTGTAACTGATTTATCACTGTTTCTGCATTTTCTGTGTGTTTCTATCAAAAACACAAAAAAAACAAAAAAATAATCCTTGTTTTCCCGCCTCTCCTCGACTAGTTTAGACCAGTTTACAGGCATTGCTGTATTCTGGGCTGTGGTGTAATTCCTGTGTTGTCCATTACCTTACTTGGATAGAAGGAAGTTTCTTTGCTCACCAGTGGGAGTGGGGAGCCTTGAGCAGCCTACCTGTCCCTGTAGGAAGTGACCTCAGCACAAGAAGCTGTAGTAATTGGTTGTTTTGGACCATTTCTAGCTCTTTGGTAGTTCCCTGTTTAAAATCCACCTCTGGGCGTTTTTTCTGGCTATACTGCTCAGACAAGCTCCTCGTGGTCCTGCAGAGTGGTCTTAGCTACAGAGAACTCAGAAAAGTGACTACTTTCTGGATTTAAGTATCTTTGCTTTTTTCACTTGGAATAGCTTCTGTAGCTTACCCTGAACTAGCTTGAACTGTTTTTAACTGTTTGCTGCATTATTTTAAAATCTGCACTTAAAGTTACTTTTTAGTCGAATTTGATCGAAAGTTTGTTTGTTTGTTTGTTTAATTTAACTGTTGAGGCTGCCCACTAAAGTGTGCTAGCCTGTGTAACTGATTTATCACTGTTTCTGCATTTTCTGTGTGTTTCTATCAAAAAAAAAAACAAAAATAATCCTTGTTTTCCTGCCTCTCCTCGACTAGTTTAGACCAGTTTACAGGCATTGCTGTATTCTGGGCTGTGGTGTAGTTCCTGTGTTGTCCATTACCTTACTTGGATAGAAGGAAGTTTCTTTGCTCACCAGTGGGAGTGGGGAGCCTTGAGCAGCCTACCTGTCCCTGTAGGAAGTGACCTCAGCACAAGAAGCTGTAGTAATTGGTTGTTTTGGACCATTTCTAGCTCTTTTGTAGTTCCCTGTTTAAAATCCGCCTCTGGGCATTTTTCTGGCTATACTGCTCAGATAAGCACATCGTGGTCCTGCAGAGTGGTCTTAGCTACAGAGAACTCAGAAAAGTGACTACTTTCTGGATTTAAGTATCTTTGCTTTTTTCACTTGGAATAGCTTCTGTAGCTTACCCTGAACTAGCTTGAACTGTTTTTTAACTGTTTGCTGCATTATTTTAAAATCTGCACTTAAAGTTACTTTTTAGTCAAATTTGATCGAAAGTTTGTTTGTTTGTTTGTTTAATTTAACTGTTGAGGCTGCCCACTAAAGTGTGCTAGCCTGTGTAACTGATTTATCACTGTTTCTGCATTTTCTGTGTGTTTCTATCAAAAAAACAAAAAACAAAAAAATAATCCTTGTTTTCCCGCCTCTCCTCGACTAGTTTAGACCAGTTTACAGGCATTGCTGTATTCTGGGCTGTGGTGTAATTCCTGTGTTGTCCATTACCTTACTTGGATAGAAGGAAGTTTCTTTGCTCACCAGTGGGAGTGGGGAGCCTTGAGCAGCCTACCTGTCCCTGTAGGAAGTGACCTCAGCACAAGAAGCTGTAGTAATTGGTTGTTTTGGACCATTTCTAGCTCTTTTGTAGTTCCCTGTTTAAAATCCGCCTCTGGGCATTTTTTTCTGGCTATACTGCTCAGACAAGCTCCTCGTGGTCCTGCAGAGTGGTCTTAGCTACAGAGAACTCAGAAAAGCGACTACTTTCTGGATTTAAGTATCTTTGTTTTTTCACTTGGAATAGCTTCTGTAGCTTACCCTGAACTAGCTTGAACTGTTTTTTAACTGTTTGCTGCATTATTTTAAAATCTGCACTTAAAGTTACTTTTTAGTCAAATTTGATCGAAAGTTTGTTTGTTTGTTTGTTTGTTTAATTTAACTGTTGAGGCTGCCCACTAAAGTGTGCTAGCCTGTGTAACTGATTTATCACTGTTTCTGCATTTTCTGTGTGTTTCTATCAAAAAAAACAAAAAAAATCCTTGTTTTCCCGCCTCTCCTCGACTAGTTTAGACCAGTTTACAGGCATTGCTGTATTCTGGGCTGTGGTGTAGTTCCTGTGTTGTCCATTACCTTACTTGGATAGAAGGAAGTTTCTTTGCTCACCAGTGGGAGTGGGGAGCCTTGAGCAGCCTACCTGTCCCTGTAGGAAGTGACCTCAGCACAAGAAGCTGTAGTAATTGGTTGTTTTGGACCATTTCTAGCTCTTTTGTAGTTCCCTGTTTAAAATCCGGCGTTTTGCAAGAAGGCTTTGGTTTGCCGCATCGTGCAGTGCTGGTTAAACAAGGTTAAACTTCTTCTGGCTCCGCCAAGTCTGCTCTTCAAATTTCCCTTAAGGAAGCTCTACTCTTAGTATAATCAGAATACTCACTATATTATAAGCCTAGCACTTGTTCTCAATACTTCTCTACTAAGTAAGCACTCTCGTACTAAGTAAAGCACTACATCTACCTACCACCCCTGTGAATATCCATTTCCCTTAAAGGTATAGCACTCCCTTGTACTGTTCTAGCATATCGAGTGGTAGATTACTGGCGTCCTCTCCAGTTCAGCTGGTCAATCTGGGTATCTTGAGACAATGCTACAATTGTCTCATGTACACAGACAACCCTCTCCTCCTCCCAACAAACACAAATACATGTGAGAGATGCAACTATATAGCCAAACTGGAGGCTGAACTCTCTCAACTCAGGGCTGGAATGACCAGACAGGTGGAGATGGTAACCACACACACAACAATCCCAGTCCCACATAGACCTACCACAACTGCAAACCAAACACATAAAAACACAAAGACATACTCGGAGGCTCTAATAAAAAACTTACCAAAACTACAGAGGCTCCCAAAGCAGACATCCAAAAATCCACCACCTCAAAACAAAACACATGCAACACATACTTCAATAAATCAGTGTGTCAACCAATCACAGCCCTTAAGGCCAAACACCATGCCTGATACACTAGTAATAGGTGACTCTATAGTCAGACACACTGATGTCCCGCTGACCAGGCTGAACAAGGAGAGGGTGACTGTGAGCTGTCTATCAGGAGCTAGGATCCGCCACATAACACACACACTCAAGTCACTCCAAAGCAAGTACAAATATGACTCCGTCATTGTCCATGCTGGCGTGAATGACCTGAGACGTACCTCCCTGGACTACATGAAAAGAGACATAGAGGAGCTCTCCGATTATGTAGCCCAGGCTGGTATGACCCTGACCCTGAGCAGCATCTTGCCCTCACCAAGAATGATACCACAATACAAAGACAAGATCAAGATGATCAGCTCTAATAATTGGCTCAATTACTGGTGTCATTCTAAGGGGATCCAATGTCTGTCTACCTGGGATGACATGTTGGACAAGCCACGCTGCTTCGCAAGGGATGGCTTACACCTGTCGCCACTGGGCTTCCGGATATTGGCTAAGGCTCTTGCCACCCCCATAGTGCCTTTTTTAGGCAAGGCTCAAAAGACAAACCCACCTCCTTAGAAAACAAAAATGGAAAAAAACTAAGGGTAATGCTGCTCAATGCCAGAAGTCTAAATCTCAAGATGCAGGCACTCGATGCACTCCTCAGCATGGTGAACATCGACGTCTGTACAGTAACTGAAACCTGGTTCAAGGCTCCTGAGAGCACCCCAGTGCTACCAGGCTATACCTCGTATCATGCTTTTCGGCCCCAAAACCCAGGCCGAACCACAAAGGGGGGGGAGTGTCTATATTCATCAAGGACACCCACACCTCCAGGTTAGTAGCAACACATGAAGCATCAGAGACCAGACAGGTGCAACTAACCATAGGCAAAACTGCTATACAACTGGTAGCATGTTACCCTCCCAATCTCAGGAACCCCACTCAGCCTTCCTGAAGACATTGGAGGATATGAATGTATCACAAAATACCATCATACTGGGAGACTTCAACTACCCAAACATAGATTGGGCACATTATTCTAGCCCTAATACCCTAGCCCAAAGGTTCCTGGAATTCATAAATTCAAATGCACTGGAACAACTAGTCACCTCTCCCACTAGGGGAGATAATATACTAGACCTGATCATCACAAACATGGGGACAAAATGCTCCACACCGGAAGTATACCCCTCACTAGTGAGATCTGACCACAAACTAATCACCCTGGATATACATATCCCACCTCCACCCCAGCACAAAAGACCACAGTGAAAAACTTCTCAAAAGCAGACTTCACTCTTCTTAAGACTGAGATGGTATCCTTTAAGCCCACTGTGCCAGTGGATACCACATCCCACAATGCCGAATCCTTCACAAATGCTTTCTATGGACATCTCCAAGAATGCATGGATCATGCAATCCCAAATAAATCCAAGTCCCTCTCCACCAAAGGCAAGCGTCCTGTCTGGTGGACCTCAGCCATTAACAAATTGTATAACAAAAGAAGGAAGCTACTGCATGTCAGAGCAAAATCCCATGAAGGGAAGACATCTCTGAGCAACATTAGCAGAAAACTACGTTCTCGCATAAAAACATCCAAGGCCAACTTTGAGAGAAAAATCGCTAAGGACACTAAAGATAACCACAAAGCATTATTCAGCTATGTTAGAAACCTGGGCGGAAACCCTCAGATATGCTCAGAGTTAGTTCATAACAACAAAAAATACACTGAACCCACAGATGTTGCCAACATTCTGGCTGACAGGTTCAGTACAAATTTCTCCCCTCCCTCACCCCCAAAAGAAGAAATATTTAACCCAGCTGAATGTAATCTCCCTGTCATCTCAGATGTCCAAGTGAGAACCAACCTAAACAAAGCTAAAAACACAGCATCAATGGGACCTGACGGTATCCCGGGTTGCGTGTTACGTGAACTCCAAGAGGAGCTAAACCCACACATAAAAATGCTATTTAACCTTAGCCTTACTTCAGGATATGTACCTGAACACTGGCGTACAGCAACAGTGGTCCCACTCTACAAAGGAGGTACCTCTACAGACCCTGGGAACTACCGCCCCATAAGCTTAACCAGCCTGTTCTGCAAAGCTATGGAAAGAATCATTATGGAACTCATAAACAGAGACATAGGGGACCTACAGACACTTGACCCCACCCAGTTCGGCTTTGTAAAGGGCAGATCCTGCCTTTTGAACCTGGTTGACTTTTTCGAAACAGTCACTAGAGCCATTGATGAGGGCAAAGCAGTCCATACAGCCTACCTGGACTTGGCTAAGGCCTTCGACACAATACCCCACTCAGGCATCATAGATAAGCTCAACAGCTTAAATGTAAACTCTTATGTCACTAGATGGGTTGCAAACTGGCTAAAGAACAGAACCCATAAAGTTAAAATTGCTGGAGCAATGTCAGACTCAAAGCCAGTCACAAGTGGTGTCCCACAGGGATCTGTCCTGGGACCCCTCTTGTTCGGCATTTATTTCTCAGATGTTAAAGCAAACATGGGAGGGTTGTGGCTGACAAAGTTCACAGATGACTGCAAACTAGGCGCCATAGTCGATACACCAGCAGACACATACAGCCTACAAAAAGGCCTCACAGAAACGGACAACTGGTGCCGGAGTCACGGCCTTAAACTAAATGCCAAAAAATGTATAGTCATCCCCTTTGGGAAAAACAAAGTACCCACAAATTATCACATAGACAGCAATCCACTGAGTACGGAAAAAGTAACAAGAGACCTAGGGACCCAAGTCGACAGTGACCTCTCATTTGACACCCACGTTGCCAAAGTGGTTAGAAAAACATTCTACCTTGCACACCTCATCATGAAGGGATTCACATCCAGATCCAGGGATATCATTGTACCCCTTTACTCCTCCCTCATCAGACCCATGATTGAGTACAATGCCCCATTTGGTATGTACCTCACCCGGCATTTGCAACAGCTGGAGAGACCACAAAAGTACCTCACCAAGAGGATTAAGGGTCTCCAACATATGTCTTATTCTGCCAGACTAAAGAAACTTCAGCTCTATTCAGTAGCATACCGCCTGCTCAGAGGTGATCTCTGCCTGACGTACAAGGCCATGTCCAATCAGGATCTGATGGACATGCTCCACCTCAAAAAATCCGAATCCATCAGGACCACGAGAGCTAAAGACTTAAACCTCGGCACAAGTATGAATAGGACATGCTGGAGGGATAGATTCATAACCCAGAGGCTTCCCATGCTTTGGAACAAGATCCCAGTTCATATTAGGCAGAGCCCCTCACTGACTCTCTTCAAGAGAAATCTTGATGAGTGGATGGGAGATCGTAAGTTTACCCCAGGGGTCACATCTGTGTCACTGCTAGACAGGGGCACAGTAAACTAATTCTATTATATAAGGGGACCTTCATTGTGTCACTACTAGACAGAGGCACAGTATTCTAATTTTATTCTGTACATTTTTTTTACCATTTCATGGGATGGCAAAAGCCACATCACTATGGCTAGGCTTACAAATGCCCCAGGGCAGATAGCCTAGTACTATACTATGAAACTATGAAACTATAAAACCAAAGCCAACTTTATTTGAGGTATTTAATATTGTAAAAGTGGATAAGAACTAAAATAGGAATCCTAAGAAAGGGGAAGGAGCAAATCACATAGAAATGAATGGAATTTGTGGCTACCATACATTCATAATTCAGTTCAGGAGGAGGAGTGTGGTTTAAGGTTGGAAATGAGCAATTTATGTAATACTGGACTGAAAGACAGTTTTCATAAAGAAAGAAAGAAAGAAAACGTGTAATATATTATGTGTGTAAATGGAAAAATGTTAGTGTTTTTTCTTTGCTATTACTGTATGTGTGTTCATGTCTTAAGTGATTACTTAATAAAGGTGTTTAAAAATAACTTAGTACACATTTCAAAATTAATATCACTTTTACCAAGAAAAGAAACACTACTGTTTTACATTAGTCAAAGCAAAGTGGCTATCCATCCCTCAAAGAATAACAGTTATCCTGAGACTCGCACTCTTTTAAACTCATTAATATACAGTCTCATTACCCACTTTAGAAGTAGGCTATCAGAGATTCACACACCATATAGATTAAGATGTCTTTCACAGTCTACACTAAATTTAAACTCCCCAACCCTAGCTGCAAAGCACAGGGCTCTACTTCTCAATTCATGCTCTAGAAATCTAGGAATGCATCCCTCCCAGTACATATAAAAGCATAATAATTTTCAAATTTTTACCATGAACTAAAAAGAAATCTATACACAAAATCTCAGTGCAAATGCAACCTAAATGGCATAATCACCTTGTTGTAAAATGCCCTTGGCATTAGTCTTAGGTTTAAATCAAACACATCTACTCGAATCCTCTACTTTTTAAGAAGGCTGAGAAAAACTAAGTTTTCTCCTCATATTCTCTCCACCTTCTACAGAGGTACAATAGACAGCATCCTCACCTGCAACTTCACGGTGTGGTTTGGAAGATGCACAGTTACAGAAAGGAAGGTGCTACAAAGAGTGGTGAGGGTTGCAGAGAAGGTAACAGGTTCCAGTTCTCCATCGATACATCTTTATTCAGCAAGAAGCATCAGAGAGGCCACCAAAATAATACAGGACAACACACATCCTGTGCATGGACTGTTTAACCATCTGGCATCGGGCAGGAGATATTGCAGCATCTGCTGCAGGACTACAAGATTCAGAAACAGTTTCTACCCTACAGTGATTAGACTTCTGAACTCGGGCACTAGTCCCAGGGGTCTTGACACTTACTAAGTTAATTTTATTTATTTGTGCAATATATACTTACATATATTCCAAGTAAGTGCAATATTTATTTACTATATCCATAGTCAGTATTATTCAACTCACTCAAGTGCAATATTAGACAAATAACTTCGGCATTTCAATCTGTAGTGTATTTTTCATTACTTTAAATAGGGTAGTGAATTTAACTCAGGGGAGGGTATTCTTTTCATATGAGTGTTGGTAAATATTTCTGCTCTTTCTTGCATGTATTGGGGTAGTAATGTATTTATTAGTTGTGTTTATTCCTCTCCTTGTATGTGTTGTTTCACCTTCTTTTCTAATCTCAAGAATTGAGCTGATGCACGAATTTTTGTTTAGGCTACACACGTGTAGTTCTAAATGACTATAAAGTTTCCTTTGACTTTATCTGAAAATAGAAATGTGGTACTAACACCTACCTCCATCCTCTTCACTCTCCTACCATCTTACTGTTTAACATCCCATATCCACCTACCTTTTCTGTAGATTTTCACATTCTTGTGTCCTGCATTGTTTCCTAAAATGCCTTACACATTGCATATAGATCAAGGTGTACATAAAATCTTCCGTTGTGCTTAAATGCCTTACTTGCTTATTATACCTTAGTATAACCCTGCCCAGCAACCACATATCATCACATCCACTTTCACCTTCAAACCTGTGCTCACATCCTATATAAAACTGCTCTTAAACAAACTCAAGCCATGCTCTGCTTCAGCTGATGATCTTCCAAATGAATAACATAAAATAGCAACCAATAACATTGCCTATCCTGTCTCAGTCCTTATAAATAGGTCAATTCAATCCAGGAATCCCACATTGCCTCTTACACATTATCCTTCTGCACAGCGGAGGACATTCAACAGACATTAGCAACTTTAGACCTATAGCAATCTTATCCCCACTCTCCAAAATACTTGAAAAAATGTATTCAAAAACAATTGCTAAACTATCTGCTGCAGTAAGAACTCTTATCCCTCACACAACATGGTGTCCATCCTTGCCATAGTACTAACTCTGCACTTCTAACCTATATAGATTCTATCAATAAAATTAGAGATAGCAGCAAACTAGACTCCTCATTTCTTGACTTGTCTAAAGCCTTCAACACAGTTTGTAACAGGAAACATCTACTTCAAATGTCCTCTTTAAGTCTCTTTCTCTCAGCCCACCCTTCTATGCTTCAAAAAATATCTATCCGATAGGTGTCAGTCAGTAAAATGGCACTCCATCCTCTTTCCATACCTCCCAGTCACCACCACTGAACCAAAAGTCTCTATCCTTGGTCCCATCCTCTTTAACATTCTCACCAACACTCTCTACACATCCACACAACAAGCCTCTATAATACAGTATGCAGAAGACTTCACACTCATTTGCACATCTGACAACATGGCACACATCCCAAAAATTACTCAGGAAGCTTTAACAGCAACTGAAACATGGCTTTGCTACTCACAACTCAAGCTGAACCCTGAAAAAACAAACTACTATTTTTCCCCAAATCCCTTTCCCATGAAAAAAACAAATTAAAGACCTATCTTTTTATAATATAACCAATGAAGTCACTTCTCATAGCAAATTATTAAGGATGATAGTGGAAGATAATCTTAAATTCGACCTGCATATACAGAGTTACAAAATTAAAACTCATCAAAAAGTAAGGATGCTTTACAGAGCCAAAAACTTTCTCACTCATGCAACTAAAGCTAAAATTTCCACTACTTATTTCCTCCCCATACTTCTTTATGGTGCTTCCATCCTTACTAACCTTCAGGCATTACAAAAGTAAAAATGTAAACAATATTATAACAAAGTTGCTAAATTTGCACTACAAAGAATTATGATTGGTTCTCTGATTATAACTCTCAACTGTGTTCTCAACATGGATGCCAAGATTCACCTCATGAGCTTTACTCTAGAAGTGAATTTCTTGGTATCCATGCCTTGAACACATAATACCATGATTACAATCAGAGACCCGATCATAATCCTCTATGTGGTACACTGCACTATCTGCTTCCTCCCACTCTCTGTCTCTGCTGCTGTCCTTTTATTTTGCTGTACTACTTTTCCAGAGGGGTTTATCTTTAGGCATTGTCAAATATTAGTTTTATTTTGCATTGCCATTGACAAGGCACTAAACTTCATGCATATATACCACCTGACACTATCAAAGGTTCCATCTAGCCTAGAAGTATCACTGCATTGAACTGCAAGTCTGGAGAATGGCTATTTTCAGTCTGAGATTGCGAGATTCCAAATATGTCTGTTATACTCTCTATGAATAACACATTTGGGGTTATGTTAGATCACTAAAGGGCTCATAACACTGTCTGTGTACTACCACTCCTTAACAACACCATAAGGATAATGGGGTGGGGGGTATATGATCCATTGTGTCAGTCACTTCCATAACTTCAGGATACCAACAGGTTCCAATACACTGCTGTCTGCTCCTAAAATAAAAAAGCTCTTAGCATTTTTGTCTTGTTTAATGACATCATGATTTCCCCGTGTTTCACCGTCATTTTGTCATACATGAAGCATTGTTCAGCTGTTTAACCTATCAGTGTTTTCCCTAAGGAAAGGGAAGACTGACAGCTTTTAATTATATCTCAGATATAAAAGAAACTACCCATTGTCATCACTTGCACCCAACCTAATTATCCAAATGGGGGCTCACTACCCTACTCATCCACTCAGTTCCTGGTTGCTCATATATTTTTTTAATCTTGTCAAGCAAAGTTTCTCAATATATTTCTACACAATGTTTGCAAAATACACATTATACTGATACATTTGGGCTGCATTTTTTGTGTTTTATAGCTAACATTTTTGACATTTTAGCATCCCTTAGAAACCACAAAATATTATGTGTTGTATTCAGGATAATCATTTTCCAAGACAAAGTATCACTAGAATAAGATTAATAAGGTAAGTGGTGTTATGGAAATAAGGGGTAGTTTATGGATTGCTTCTGCAAAAATATTTTATTTAATTTTCAGCTTGTCACATTTGTACAAAACTATCATACCTTCTGGTTTAGCTAATATATATAGCTACATAAATAGTTTCATAACGTAGAGACCATGTACTTCTGTTTAGATAATTTATGTTTACATACACAATACAGTACAGTTTTTCGGGTCTCAGAGGTGTATGTCCAGTAGTATTTTTCCACCACATGTGCTTTCATCATCACAGATGTATGCTGAATGGGGAAGAACCATGTAGGACAGGACTTCAAACAACTGAATTACTGTTAATTCTCCTGCATCATCTTTGTCATAAAAGAAGACAAGCTTCTCACTGTTCAACTCAGCAGCAGACATACAGCTAAACAATCGTGGTGATCAGAGAGGGGCAAATACAGGCTGTGGGATAGAATGGGGATGCCAAGTAGGTTTCAAGAAAATAAAAAAAGTTTTGTAATTCCAATCACTTATGTAAGTGCAGGCTCCTTAAGTTTCTAAAATATTTCTGACTCAAGCATTTGTTAAAACCATCATGTGAATGCGATGCTTTACAGATGTAGGCAATAATCCCTTTTCGCATCAGTTTAACACATGCCCATAGTGAACTTGAAATCACTTTCTTAAACAAAATTCAGTACAAGCTATAGCAGCTTAATGTGTACTGATGAAGCTACGTATTAAGAACAAAATGATGCACTTTTATTATTTCCATACCTCTGAGATTGCCTAGTTTGTCACAATTTGCTTTACAATACAGAAATTTCATTACCATCTCTTAAGCAGTTACCATTTTTCATTTTCAAACAATGATTATAAGGCTGTTACTCAAGTAAAATACTGTTTTTGTAGAAGCAAGATGCAAGCATTTTTCAAACCTGTTTGTATCACTAAATTCCATGTTTGAATCAGGCATTGACAGGTATTCATACTAATATAAAATGAAAAGGTTTATGAAACTCTCTTAAGAGGCATACTATGACTTTGCTCTCACTGTCCAAAATGAGCATTTGTTCTTTCTTCACACCACTTCAAGTGCAGCCATATGTTTATCATTGACAAATGCATGTTTGCCATTATAGACAGAGTAAAGAGCAATTCAAAATGGCTGCTCATTACATGTTTTACCATTCCAGTGTCTACACATACTGAGTTGCTAAGAAGTCTCGTGTGATACCATCTGGTGTGAGATCCTAGATGATGGTGTAGAGGCTGAAAGTTACATGTCTCTGGCCTTCTGTGAACCATAAAAAAGAAAGTAGAAATCCGTTGTGTTCAGATTTCAAAGGAATAAGTCTGGATATTTTTTAGAATAGTGGTTACGTGGTGGTGTGCCACTGTGCCTCTGTCAGTCGGCTGGCACATTTTTCCCTGTCTGATTCATGTCATTGATACTCTACCATCCTAATGGATTATTCTGATGTAGTAGCAAAAGCCACATCACGACTATGAACAGCTATCTTAAAAATGACTACTGTGATAATAACAGTTGTAATCTGCATAGAAATAAGCCTTAATGATTCCACCATTGCTCCTTATGTTAACAATGTTTCATACTGAAAACATCTGGATCATCTGTGACTTGTACAGATGAAATAAAGTTATATAGCCACTGTTTTCAGGAACTTATGAATATCATGTAACAAAAAGCAAACTGCTTCACATACATTTGGCAATAATTGATACAAAGTCCTCTACTGAACATCCAGCAAGTTAATATATCTCACATTCCATTAAAATGGTATTTCTCAAAAGTGTCTACACTGCCATGTGGGTAAAGTGTGTGCATGTGTGTGCACACACGTGTTTCTGTGTGCTTGTGTACGTGTGTGTGTGCTTGTATGTGTGTCTATGTATGTGTGTATGTGTGCATGTGTGTGTGTATGTGAGCTTGTGCATGCCTGTTTCTATAAGAATAGTACTCATACAACCTGAAGTATGGTGTAAGTAGTGGGGGATGCAGTGGGGCTTGCCCCACTGCTAGCACAGTTTAGTTTTTTTTTTTTTATTTACTTTTTTTTTTTTACATTTTCGAACATTCAAATGTTTGATCATATGGTCTCAACCATATGAAAGTCGAGCATTTAGATGTTCGATTATGTGAAGTAGACCCAGATAGATATATCCATATTTATAGATATAGATATCCCACCCTTAAGGAAAAACTTTAAACCACATGGAAAAGTGGTACTTCTTGAGCATCAAAGTCGCTGGTTGGGACTCCTTAAAATTGGGAAAAAAGCACCACAGACTGTAACTAATCACAGTTGAGATGTCTAAGTAATCAAACACTTTAAACTTGTTTATAAATGCTTCTTTCGTGAAATGTTATACTATATAAAAATTTTCAAATCAATTATTTGCATACTAAGTTTTTGCATTTATGTCTAAAATTATTTACAAGTTATTAACACAAAAAAGCACTTACTCTTTATTTATATAATAAAGTTTTTTATGACAGCTGTGGATGGTCCTCACTGGGTTTTGTTTTGAAATTACAGTTTGTTATACCTGAAGAGGACCTTTACCCAGGAACCTTACTTATTTTGTTATTTCCCATATTATCATCATCTTCTTTTGGCTGTTCCTGTTAGGGGTCGCCACAGAGGATCATATGTTTCCATTTCTTCCTGTCCTCTGCATCTTGCTCTGTCACACCAACCACCTGCATGTCCTCTCTCACCACATCCATAAACCTTATCTTAGGCCTTCCTCTTTTCCTGTTACCTGGTAGCTTCATCCTTAGCATCTTTTTCCCAATATACTCAGCATTCCTCCTCAGCTTATGTCCAAACCAATGTAATCTTGCCTCTCTGGCTTTGTCTCCAAACCTTCCAACCTGGGCTGACCCTCTAATATACTTATTCCTAATCCTGTCCACCCTCGTCACACCCAGTGCAAATCTTAACATCTTTAACTCTGCCACATCCAGCTCAAACTCCTGCCTTTTTGTCAATGCCACTGTCTCCAACCCATATAACATAGCTGGTCTCACTACCCTCTTGTAGGCCTTCCCTTTCACTCTTACTGGTACTCATCTGTCACAAATCACTCCTAACACTCTTCTCCACCCACTCCATCCTGCCTGTACTCTCTTCTTCACCTCTCTTCCACACTCACCATTACTCTGAACTATTGATCCCAAGTATTTAAGCTCATCCACCTTCGCCACCTCTACTACCTGCATCCTCATCATTCCTCTATCCTCTCTCTCATTCACACACATATATTCTGTCTTAGTCAGCTGACCTTCATTCCTCTCCTCTCTAGAGCATATCTCCACCTCTCCAGGGTCTCCTTGACCTGTTCCCTACTCTCACTACAGATCACAATGTCATCTGCAAACATCATAGTCCATGGGGACTCCTGTCTGATCTCGTCTGTCAATATCACCTTTATATGTATGCATTTAAACCCTTCCCACCTATATTCATTTTAAGCTTTTCCCAAAATGTATTCTTTTTGTATTCCAAAAAGCAATGTTTTATTGTTTCGTCTTTAGTACATTCAACTATTTTTTACTCCATCACCTTTTATTTCATATTCCTTTTCACTAGTAATTTGTCTATTAATATTCTCCACAAAAACTCCTGCTTCATAAAAATTTTCAAACCTTTTTTTCTTCTGTCTGTTATTGCCATTTCTCATCTTCTTTTAATCCCTTCCATGTGTAACCCAAAAAAAGATTTTTTTCTAAAATCATAGTATACCATTCTTTTCTTTTCTTATCAACTTAATTTACTTTTAACTTCCATCATTTCATTTTTTCTCATATTCTTTTTATACCTTTTACTCCATCATTTCTCTTTTTTCCTTTTTTTTTTCCTTGTTTTTTACATTTTCTATAGCATTTTACCCATTATTTCTTTTTTATTTCTTTTATTTTTCCCATTGCCCAAATTAAAGTACCTGGATTTTTTAAATTCAAAACACCTTCTTCTTTTTATTATACATTATCCCGCTTCTCACTTGATTTAGCCTTGAATCCAAAATGAAGCTAAAAAGGATCGCTAATGACTATTTTTCAATTTGAGTGGGAAACATATATTCACCCTAAATATGCCATTTCCCTAATATTTTTGTAGTACACAGCATATGTCTTTATTGAAATGCTAAGTAAATCCTTTTCCACCAAGCTAACATATTTATTTGTTCCAGTATCTCTCACTCTCCATTGACTTATTATACTTTGATGCTCAAAAAATGTCAGTCCCCAAATCTTTATTTAATTTCTTGTGAAACATATTCCATTTATTTTATCTCCCCTAATTCCCCGTACATCATTTTGTTTAATTGCAAACTATCTTTTTAACAGTTTTCCAATAATTACTACAACCTTATTTATCTATCCCTTTTTTATTAGAACTAACTCATCTGCATATGTCATACATATTGGTAATATAACATTTCCTTTCAGCTCATATCTTGCCTCCCTTATTTCATGCATGCATGGCTGTACTTCTGTATTTGTTACTAATACAAATAAGCACATGCTCATCACGTATCCTTCTTTTACTCCTTTCTTGATACTTAATTTTCCCACCCATCTATTTATCATAACTTCTACCCATGAATTTTCATAACATGTCTTTATTGCATACTATTGTTTTCTCCTGTGCCATATGCCTCTAAATATCTGCCAAAATGTTTCATGGCTCACTTTATCAAAAGCTTTATCTATGTCACATCCTATCAGTTATACTTCCTTATTTTTTTCAGTATCATCTCTACATCATCTTTCACTACAAGTAACATTTCATCCACCTCATTTCCTTTTATACCATAAATCACTTCTCCTACTAGCTCATCAAATACTTTCTTCATCCTTTTTTGTAGTATTTTTATAAATATTTTATAGTCGGGCTTTCCTAGTGTTATAGGCGTCCAATGTTTTATATATTTTCTTTCATCTTTTTTCAATATAAATTTCATCATTCCATTACATATGTCTTCTTCCATTACACATTCCTTCATCCATTCATTTAATATTTTTTTTTTAAACTTCTCTTTCTTCTTTATTCATTTCCTCATACTACTCATAACTTATACCATCTAATCATGGCACTGATTCATCCTTCCCTTCCTTTATCATATTCTCTATTTTTTTCTATTGTTATATAATTTTCTAAAAAAATCTTTACTTCTTCATTTTTTTTACTTTTTCTTCTTCATGCCTATCCATTTCCTCATTTCATACATTTTATGTACAAAATTTTCTACCACCTCCATAATATCTTCTTGTTTGTATTTTATATTTCCTTCACCATCTAAGGTAGTATCCATCCTTCCACCACTTTTTTTCCCTTCTTTTCCTAAATAATGGGAAACTCCCTCTTTCTTTCATTTCAGGAAAAAAAAACATTCGCGTATGTAACATCAGTTTTACTTTTTCTTTATTATTTCATGCATCTATGTTTCTATTTCCCTTATTTAATCACTTCTTTTTTCTATCCCTTTCTTATAATTACATAACATATTTTTTTATATTTCATCTTATCTCTTTTTTATTCTTCTTTCCACTTCTAAACATGTTATACTTCTGCTTGTACATTACCCACTGCTTTGTCCATTTTTTAATAAAAATGTCTCCTTGTCTTATGTTTTCTCTATAATATTTCATTCTCTCTTATCATTTCTTCTTCCTTTTTAAACACTGAGATTAATCTCTTTATCTCTTTCCCTCCTTTATTATTTTGCTATCTTCCCCTATTTTAATCCATGCTGCTCTATGATCTGAAATCTTTGCCATCTGTGCTCTACCTATTTATTTCATGTCTTTACAGTAAACTATATAATTTATTTCAGTCTTAAACATGATCCTATGTCCAGTCTCTATTCTTTAGTACTTTTAAATTTGCATGTTTTATTAATTCACTTAATATCTTAATATCCTATGTTATTTTTCCCTTTTCTTTCCTTGTTTTACAGTAAATGTCTTCTACCATCACTACTGACATATTTACTAAGACAATTTTTTGATTACTTTAAACAACTGTTTTCTCTCCATTGTATTAGTATATACATAAACCACAATTAAACTTATACATATCTTTTACATTCTCGTGTCACATATCACTACCCTTCCTGGTACTACTACTGCTACTGTTACATCTAAAATTCTTAT
The DNA here is from genome assembly GCF_019279795.1 of Protopterus annectens. Lineage (NCBI taxonomy): Eukaryota > Metazoa > Chordata > Ceratodontiformes > Protopteridae > Protopterus > Protopterus annectens. The sequence goes on from NC_056747.1 coordinate 446,763,273, forward strand.
TTCTTCATTTTTTAAGAATTTCTACACTAGAACATGTCTCATTTCACACTGACAAAATCCCTGTGTGCTGCCTACATTCTTTACTTTTTTTCTTCTTTGTTACATCTGGTATCTAGCAAGCAAAAAACATCCATTTTTTATTTTTTACACCACTGCACCACCACCACACCTCTTATTTCTAATGCCAGTCATATTTAATGCTAATATTATCATTTTCCTTTTTTGTGTGTTTTATTTCCAGTCTTATATTTCTTTATTCTTCTCCTAAGTCTCCCAGTAACTGATTTTTCACTAACTTGTCTTTGCTCATCTCCTGTTTCTATTTCTCCCTCATCTTTTTCTTCACTTTCCAAAATTGCAAATCTGTTCTCTTCTTGTATATTAATAACCTCATTTTGAAGTGTTATTTCTTCACTAACTGCCTCTTCATTGTTTAAAGTTTCTTCAGTATCCCCTTCCCCATCCCATCTTCTCTGTCAATATTTTCTGTAGTAACATTGTCTACTGTTTGTCTTTCTTCTGAGCTCTCCTCTTGATCTACTTTCCTTTTCTAGTATAAGACAGTCAAATCAGAATTGTTCAAATTCTTTACATTTTCTACAAAAAAATTTAAAAGATTTAAAAGATTTAAAAGATTTTTCTTTCGATTTTCTACAGAGATTTGCAAGTCTTTGCTCTGTGTCCCATCTCCCTGCATTGGCCATACCTTTGTCTGTTACAGTTTTGTTCTAAAAGATTATCATCCCAATAGAAACAACATGCTTTGGGTTGACCCCAGTACCTAACAAATCCTCTTACCATTCACAATTATTGTATTTTAAATATGTTGAATTTTCCCATCCATAATATCCATTGTTACCCAAACTTCGTAACCCTCAGTCCATACATTTCTTCAGCACAATTTTTTTAAACTTCATGTACTTTACTACATAGTGAAAGAAAAGAAAATAACTCATGCTCATCCATATCTAAAGTCTTAAATTGCACATTTATTTTCTTTTTTAGTTTTAGTCCCAAGATGTGAAGTAAACAGTCTTTCTTGGTGTTACTGTATTTCCTTTTTTTTTTGTCTCAGACATAAATTTTTCTTGCAAGTTAAAGCTTTTAAAAGCCAATTCACAAAAAAACATCTCCCAAATGAATTAATGGTCTTATGTCTTTAATATTAAACTCTAGTAGCAAAATAATACTATCCATAACGTCATAGCTGTTCACACTACCATCACTTTTACTTTTTATTCTTACCACTGGTCATCTTCCCTGTGGCTGTTGAGAAACTATAAATATGTGTCCCTTCTCAGTTCTTTCTTCCATTCTTCTTTGCCTTGCTGTATCTGCATAACTTTTTTCTTTATTGCTTCTCCTTCCTTTGGATCTACTTGGTTCATCAAATCTATCAGCACGCGTGTCTCCAGTCCTCCAGTTCCCAGTTCAGTAAGTTATTTCATCTCCCTCTCCTGCCTTCAGTCACTTTTCTCCTGCTCCTCCCGTCATCTCTGTTGCACTCTCTTCCATCTTGGAATTTCCAGAACTGCAATAGCAGCCATTCAGTGCCACATAGTAGCACCAGAGAGTGTTTCACAACCTTTCTTCCAAGAAATAGGGAAAATTCTCCAGTTTCCTGGCCAAATTTTTCCTAGTCAGAATGAATATTGAATACCACCTCAACTCATCCCTGAAATCAGGCAGCTGGCATAGGAGGACTAAGTCTTGGTGAGTACCTTCATGAGGTGGAACCTGTTTTTCACAAAATGTCACCAATATGACACTAATATATAGACTGTATTTATATAGCATATATCATGGACAGAAGTAGATCAAAAATTAAAAAAAGATAGTTGGGTGCACAAGACCCAGGATAAAAAAGTGCCCAATCCTGACAGGTGCACTCATGCCAGGACTGGAAAACATGACAGTGTAGAATCCTCAAATTATGAAAACATTCCTACAGTGGGGCCAGGCTCAGGAGGAGGATGGCCTCCCTGTTGTAGAAGGAAGTTTTAGCAGTCCACAAAAATCACAAAAACTGATAGGCCAAAGAACAGCCATAAAGATGATAGAGTGGACTACTGAGGATAAGAAAGAAATTATGTATTGTTACTATTATACAAAAAGCCCAGCGTTTCCAGATGTAAGATATACAAAAAGATTAAGAGAGAAATTAAAGGAAAGAAAAATACTTCCACAAGAAAAACTGTCAGAAGTCTCAAATAAAAAATTGCGTTCATTAATACAAGAGATTTTGAAAAACAGTATACAGACCAAGAAACTTTGATCTGTCTAGAAAAAGAAGCATCTGAGGAAATGCAAAAATATAAACAACAAAACCTAGAGATTTTTGTAAAATATAAAAAAATATGGACATAAGAAAGAGAGATTTGATATGGTCTAATATTTATACAAAGGCGAAAGCCAAATTAATCAATATAAAGAAGACAGCCTCAAAGATATTCAAAGAGAAATACAGGCAAAGGCATTCAGATATGGAAAATTTTACAATAAAAAAAATAATATCATAAAGAGTGAATGTAGAAAAGAATATTAGTAAAGTAGAGGTTAAAAAATAGAAGCTGAAGTTATGGAATACCTGCAAAGTGAAGGATTAGGTATAGAAAGTCTAACACAGGTAACATCACAGCATGATGGAATGAATCCCCAAAGTAAGAAGAACCAGGAAGATCAGGAGACATCTGAGAAAGAAATATGGACATAGGAAAGAAAATATGATTTAATATGGTGTAATATCTATGCAAAGGAGAAAGCAAAACTAACCAATACAAAAAGGGCAGCACCAGAGATATTTGAAGAGAAATACAGGCAAAGAAATCTGGACATGGAAAACTTTACAATACAAAAAAGAAGAAGACAAAGAGGAAAAGTAGAAAAGGAGATTAGTAATGAAAATGTTAAAGAAATAGAAACTGAGGTTATCGAGTACCTGCGAAGTGAAGGATTCAGTGTAGAAAATATAATTCAGAAAGCACCACAACAGGATAAAGCAATGGACATCCAAATTAAGGGAAACCCGTGGAATGGGAAGCAATTGGTCAGGTGCCATATGAAAATATTTTGGAGCCTTCCACATGAAACCAGTATAAATGTTCACTTGAAACTAGGGAGCAAGGAAACGAACAGGAACCTGGAAACTCAGACGCAGTCAATGTTGAGGAGTGATAGGCCAGTGAGTTCCCATATGACAGAGCAACAGATGGAACAGAAAGATGTTATAGAACTTTCTATAGATTGCCCGCAAGAAATGGCAAACAAAAAAATGTGCCCTCAGTTTAGAAGAAAATGAGTTAAGAGAAGAGCTGCTCAATTTAATACAGCTAGATAGACATATTAAGATCAATAAAAGAAATTGATTGCAGAAGGTCAATAAAACACAAAAAGTTAGAACTTTGATAAAACAAATGAACACAGTAATTAGGACTGTCCATAGAGATCCATGCAATATAACAGAAGTAAACAGGATATATTACTGTGCAGCTAAATTAATAACTGATAATGTTCTACAACAAGAACAAAGGATAGTGAAGGACAGAGAGGGGAGAAATCAAATACTATCATGGAAGTATCGAATAGAGAAAGGTATAAGGCAATTAAGACAAGAACTGTCACTGTTAGAAGAGTATAAAAGAGGTAACAGATCAACAAAAATACTTAGAAAGCTAGACGTAATAAAAGCAATGCACAATATTAGAACAGATCAGGATCTATCGTGCACTATTACAAATAACAAAAAAAAATCTCAGCACAGGTGGAAAAACTTAGGAGGTACGCAGATAAATATAAAGGAAAAGTACAAAATAAGCAATTTATTGATGACCCAAAAACGTTTTATAGAGAATTGGGAAGCAAGGTAAAAGGAACTGAAAGACCACCAAAAAAGAAGAAATAGATACATTTTGGAGAAGTATCTATGAAGATCCAATGGGAGATAACAAAGATGCTAAATGGATAGAAGAAGTAAAAGAAAGAATAAAAAGTTTAAAGGTACAGGATATAAAATGGGATGAAGTAACAGCCAGAGAGATTGAAACAAAGTTAAGAAAAGCCTCTAATTGGAAAACCCCAGTCCCAGATGTAGTACCTAACTTCTGGTTAAAACTATTACATCTTTGCACGAAGATTTAGCCATTAGTAAGAACTATTTACATGCACACCCCGAACAGGCACCAACCTGGCAGGAAAAAACAATGCTCCTATTTAAGAGTGAACCTGCAAGCTGCCCTAAAAATTATAGACCAATAACATGACTTCTGCCAACATATAAACTATACACTGGAAATGATGCCGACAGAGTTCATAGTCATTTCAAAGAAAACTTAATTATGGCAATAGAGCAAAAGGGCAATAAAAGAAAGTCATATGGAACAAAGAATCACTTGTTAAATAAAGTCATAGGGGAGAACTGTAAAAAA
>NC_056747.1:446772696-446787696 GCF_019279795.1 Protopterus annectens
TTTAAAGACATGTGCCACATTTTGCATATAGGCAATCTAACAACTTAACCTAGTACCATCTCTTGATTTACACAGATGTGTTGTAAATCCTAGACAATACATAAGCACTTCTATTAGCAATTCTGGGCCTTTGGGTGACACTGCACTAAAAAGGGTGATGTGGTAGTGTTCGGTGGTTTAATGTTGCGTTGCCTACATGCTGTTTACTAATTACTAAAGCCATTCACTGAGACATGATCTGTTAATTGGTTAAACTATATACACATACCTCTCAACCGTACCAAATTCCTCTGTATTTACTGGTTTTGAGGTCCAAATATTGGGGTGCCATGAATTCGAGTGGCCCCCTCAATTCCCAAACTTCCTGTTTTTTTTTTCATTTTTTTTTCAATTTTGCTGACGTCATCACATGCAGCCTGCCAGCCTGTCAGAATTCGGCTGAGGGCTTGAGGGGTGTGACTGACTGTGTAGTGTTTTATGTTTACACAGTCCGCACATGCAGCAGTGCAGCAGCTGGTTCAGTTGGAACTTTGTTCAGAGAGAGTCAGACAGAGAGAGAGAGCAGCTCAGCTAGTTTTTTTGTTTTTAATTAATTTAGATAGATTAGAGGCTTTACTAGTTTAGATAGAGTAGTTTAGATAGAGCAAGGCAGTAGTCAGGCAACCCTGTCCCTAAGTTTGTCCGTTTTACTGTGTCAGTCAGAGAGTGGAGTGCAGCAACATCAGCAGTCTGATCAGCCACGGAGAGGTCAGCAGCAGTGATAATGAGGAAATATAGTATCACTTCAAGTTGCATTTCTTCCCCCGGCTCCTCCTCTAGGTAAAATAAAGAAAAAAATGAATGTAGTCATGACAGACAATGCAATGTGTGTGTGCCATATTTTATTAATTATAGCAGCAAAAGCAAATGTATTATTAAGTATTGTACCGAGGGCAGGACTCTTCAAAGTAAGATTTTTGGGTCTATATTAGAAGAGTAAAGCGACTTAAGAGCGAAAGCTCTTTCATAGACACATAAAGCCTGAAGTCTGAAAACAGCAAAGTTTCAGAACAGTGAATTATTTTGTCTTTATAATTTTTTTTAGAATAGTGATTTTTTTTTTCCCTGGAAAAAAAAAATTGCTGTTCCATAACTTCGCTATTTTCAGACTTCGGGTTTTATTTGTCGAGGAAAGAGCATTCGCTCTTATGTCACTTTGCTCTTCTAATATAGACCCAAGTTTTTTTGGTGCCAACAGTTACTACCAACTTTTTAATTCAGTTGTCTGATAAACTGACCTCCTTGTTTTAGATGCCCAGTCCATATATTAAATCAGAGATGTAGTATTTAAGGATATCAAAATGTGTGCATGCGCACACATTTGTACTCACATTTTGTTTTAAACTGTGTAGTTATCATCAAGAATCAGTCCTAAATTAAAGATTAAGATGCTAGACTTTTATGGCTGCTGATTTTTACATCGTAGGAACTATGCACAATATGGTACTTTAATAATCCAGACATGTTTTACCACGAAAATTGTTTACAGCCCCTTTACTGCTGTAAAACAACTGGCTATTGATAGTAAAATATATATTTCACCTCTCTAACTTGTATAAGTTACATGATATGAATGCTTATAGTATGGATTTATTTACTTTATGACAGATAGATTTTTTATTACAATGTTTTGTTGCACAAGACTGCCTTCTTCCTGGTTTTTAATATTAGTAGATGAGTCAGTTTGTATGCACGTATCAGGAAATTAGAGTAGAGAAAAGTATATGAACATTTGGAGGTAACACTGAAGTATGGAGATGTCCATGTAGAGAGTAAATCATATGGTGAATAAACTGCATGTGGTCTGGTTTAATTTCTTCAGATATGTAGGCTTTTTTAATGCCTGGACTGGAGTTGACACAACTCAGGAATAGTTAAACTTCATGAAATCAATATTTCTTCAGGCTTTGACTTTTCTTATGGCTCCTGTTCTCAACATATCCAGCACATCCAGTATCACCTTCATCTTTATTCATATGGGGAATATCTGAGCAGCTAGCATAATAAATGTGGTTAGAAATTATTTTTTATGTGTACATTTGCTCATGATGTGATTCTGATTGAAGAAAATTCTCAGCTGCTCATCCTGGATATTGTGAAGAGAGGGACATATTGCAGATGCATTTTGTGCATTTAGTTGCCCACCAGCTAGGATACATAAGCTAGAAATAATTATACTTGTGTATGTTTAAGTAAAGGTGGGAAGTCAGTATGTTAACACAGAGACTGGGTTTACATCTTACCTACTGGTAGTCCATGTTTAGGAACAAGCCCAGGAAGACTGCCTTATCTGCAGGAGGTAAGATGAGAGTGGTCTCCTTCCCACTGATGAGGGCCTTGCATACCTATGTGCTTGCATGCGCTGTAGTGGAGACTGGGAAGTGTGCATGCAACCATGCAAGCATTAGTGAAATGTAGGGTTAGATAGTGACAAATAACTTAAACGTATTTCAGTATACATTCTGTGGCATTACTGCACGTGTCTCTTGCCCCATTCATTTACTACACCAGAAGATGAACAAGTGAGCACTCTTGAGTTCTTGTTGGATTTGTGGTGGAAGCAATAGAGTGTATTCCTATGATGTATCAATACTGGCTTCCTAGTTATACCTAAGGTGCTTGAGGTAGGAGATACAGTAGAATGAGTTTATGAAGTGGGACAACTACTTTGTGACCATGACTATGTCATATACAGAGTCTTAAAGGATCAAAAACATTTAAAAAACATGAAGTGGATCCTTTTTTAGGCTCTTACCTGTTTGCTTTGTTTCACACTTACATTGTCATATAGATGTTAATAATATAAATAAAACAGTTTTGTTCTGGCTTATATTTGATGTTATTTAATATTAATGAAGAAGGCTGAAGCACAGCACTGTTAATTTTATTTTTAGAAAAGAAAATTGTATTTTAGTTTTGCACAAGTTCAAATATTAATATAAATAAAACATTATTTTTCTTCTACTTATTTTTTGCTTCATGATCATATTTTGTCTGTTCTTCAGTTTGAGTTTAAAAGTCGGTATCTAATAATTGCATTGGAGTAGGCTGCGATACATAATTATGTATGCAAATTGTATGTTAATCAGCGTACCAATTTTTGGCCAGTTGTACCTATTTTTCATGGGCCTTTGTCCAGGTTTTTGATGTTTCTAGGTTGAGAGGTATGTCTATACATAACAAGTAGTACTTTAGCAAATGGAAGGCCCACCTCATAGTTAATCATTCTCTTTTAAGGGCTAAGTACTTTTTCACAGATATACTAAACCTTCAACTGATGGAATACACAGGGTGCTCCTCACCTTGAATATCCTGAGATAATACTGATTACAAACCTATTTCTGATGCGTCAATATACAATGTAAATTCCGTAGTAAAATCAGGCATCAGTATCACTGGATCAGAATATAATAGTTTATTTCTCAGTTCAATAAATGCATTATGTGCCTCAACAGACTATTGTAATTTGATAGGAACTTTTCTTTTATGAGTTTTATAAGATTTGTCAAAGGACGAACAATGGTTGTAAAATTATGTACTAATTTTCTACATCAACCAGCTAGCCCAAGAAAAGTCTTTTTCTTTTTTCCTTACAACCCACTTCATATAAGGTGTCCCAAATTTGTATTTTTTTTAGAACTGACATTCAAGCTTGCTGGTCTTATAGATTCTAATACAGCCTGCAGTTTTGGCAATTGAAGCATTCAGTCCTTTAAAAGGACCACACCATCTAGATATGCAGTAGCAAATCATGAGTGTGGCTTCAGTATTTTATACATCAGTCTCAAAAGGAGCTCTGTGAAGGCTAAATGTCTCTACCATGTACTGCAATAATCCTTGAGGAGTTACAAAGTCTATGTTTTTCATTAGCAGAAGGCAAAACCAGTTGTCTGCCTATATAACTTTGTTGAGTCTAATATTGTTAAGTTCTTCCTTTTCCTTAGTTGTTTATCAGTTCATCAGTTCTGTGTATGAGTCATTTATCAGACTTTGAAATGCTTTTAAGTTTTCTTAGGTCATTACAGCATCTGATACTTCCATTGAGTTTTTTGGCAATATTGGGCTCCTTCACTCACTCTGTGTGTCTCTGTTATTACTCCTAATTTCAGCATCCTTTGAACTTCTTTCACTAGATGGTTCTGTTACTGTGGCTTAATTCTCACATGCATTTGTGAAATAACTTAGTTACTTATTAAGATAACAAATTATCTTAGTTTCTGATTTTGTTGGTTTAACACTGTTTTTCCAGTTGTATTTCAATCTGAGTTTATCTGATCTATCTTGTATAAATTTTAGCTTGCAAGTTAACAGAATCTTCACCCTTTTTCAATGGTTTCAGTATATTAATGTCATAGACTTGCTCTGTCTTTCTCTTTCGAGGTAGTCTGTCTGACTTTGCAGTTCATTACATTTAGCCTTTCCTCAACTTCAAAGTGGCTTTGCCATTTAACCAGATGATTGTTCTCAGTGGAGGGAACTAATGGAAATGCCTAATTCATCACATTCAATTCTCTTGGTTTGGCATTCTTATTATAGACTTGTTGCATCTCTCGGGCTTTCTCTGTATGTTACTTTACTATGGGAATGATCAGCTTTAGTTTATCTTGCAAACTGAGATGATATGTTCTATTATGCATTTAATAATGTATTTGCTTCTACCTAGGTCTGTTTAGCAATATCAAACAGATGTCTGAAATGTCTGCTGTAGAAGATTTAAAATGGGGTAAACCAAGATGAATTTGATGTAGACTCTCTAATCACTGGCAAGAGAAAGGGTAACAACTAGTTCCAGATCTTACCATCTGCATCAAATACTTTTCCTAACATAAATTTCAGTCTTTTACTGAATTTCTCTATGAAACCATCAGTCTGTAGATTGCACACAGACGTATTTAACTGTTGAAACTTAAAACACTGGTATAATTAATGTAATACCCTTCACATAAAGGGTTTGCCTAGGAAAACCTGCCATTTATTTAGGGTTACCCACTTGAGATTAACAGTACCACTTCTCTAGTAATAGATATGACATTAGTGTTATATAATGATACAACTTCTCAAAATGTAGTACTATGGTCCATTATTACACAGATGTATTGATACACTAGCTATAACTATTTGTTAATTTCATTTTCTTGGGTTGATTCTGGAGATAAGTGTGTCACTGTCCTGTTCTCTACCTCATTCTTATACTGGATAGGTACATCATACTGTTACTTTAGCTTCTTCTTATTAAGTATATCAGAATAACACACAGTGTCTATAGATGGCTCTTTTACTACATATTCCACAATGCTTTAAACTGGGGAAAATATTTTCTTATTATAATATCATGAGTCAAATCAGAAAGCACAGATACAGGGAGTACAAGTGATCTTAGTATTATTTGAATTTCCACTTGTGTGATTGTATATGTCTTTTTATCACCATGAATACATACCACCTATATCGTTTGCCTTCTTCTAGTCTTATATATGCAGGAAAATTTACAAGGACAATCCTGCATTCAAAATCCAGTAAATATTCTTATTCTCTACTTTCCCAAAATGTAGAGCACTTTACTAACTTGGTTGTAATACAATGACAGAATTCAACAATACTACCTTTGGTTTTATCACATTCCATAGGAATAGCTGTATTTGTAGAAAGCATATCTGTTTTCTCTTTCTAATATTGGTATTCATCTGAGTCCTAGTGGAACATAATCTGGCTATGTAACCCTTCCCTCCACATCTGAAACAAGTTAATTCATTACTCGGTTAACCTACATCTCTCACTGCAACATTAGATTTAGATGCAGATAATTCAGTTTTAAATAATCAGCAACTAGCAAGAATGCTAGTAATGATATTAACTTGTCAGAATTCTTGGGATCACTTTAAAGCACCCATTTATCATATTAGCAATGGGTGAAATTAGTAGATGCTGAGCCTGAAGTCATGAAATCACTCATTCACTGGCAACTTTTCTAAAACATTTATGTTTCCCATACTTTTGAGAAATGAAAATGAGCATGGAGACACATGAAACATATAATGTCACTTATGTGGTAATGAGTATGTTTACTTCCTCACACAATAACTTATAGTAGGTATCTATGTATACCTTTTCTTTGGTGTAATTTGTTTACTGATACCTGCAACAGTCTTTACTGGAGGCTTAAGTGGTCTTTGTACCCTCCCTTTAACAAATGACAAATGTTATCAACTTCAGATTCTTCACATGTACACTCAGTGCTCCTGTGATCAAGTTTGTTATCAAATTATGTTATGGCTGTCATATTTTTGCTTCCTTGACCCTATAGCAGTAGACTTGTCTGGCAGCAATTACATTTGAAGTAAGCATTAAGAAACTATACTGTTAGATATTTGGATTAATATAGTATATTGAGGAATTTACATAAATAAATGTAATACTACAATAAGCATTGAATATATGTATCAGAAACTATGAATAAGTCATTACTCGGGCCTGATCTTGCATATAAAAAAAGAAAGAAATTCATCAAGTGTTAGGGACTTAATACGGTAATGTGTAGGGTTAGGATTAGAGCAGGGAAAAAAGATATGGCTAGAACAAACGAGTGAAGCAGTGCAGGTTGATTACACACCATGGAAAACATGCAATACAAACATGCTTAAAGAATTAGGTGCTATGCAATTTGTGAGTATATTTCTTACTTGCATAGCTGGTCTGCCACTAAATTTAATAAACACTTTAAGGAAATGTAAAAGTGCAGACAGCCACATGGTATCCAAGATGGAACTTGGTAAACATGTAGCAAGGAATTGCACCCAGTTTAAATTCTTTGAATAGAGGAATGATAAAATGTAATGTACAGCAAAAAAGACTGCAGAATGTGTGTGTAGCAGTAACCATTTTGTGAGGATGTTTTTAAATGTGAAAATGGTTCAACAATAAGTGTTAATGTTATGAAAATCAAAGAGCAATTAAATTCAGTAATGCCTTTGAGTACAGTAGAATTGCCGTTTAGAAATATTGTGTAACCTAAATAGTCAGGAAGATTCAAACATGACCTGTGGGGTAAAATATCTAGCAGTTTATCTGTGAATCAGTGCATTAGAACAGTTTTAAGAAGTTTCAACTGAGATACTGTGGATAACATAGTAGTAGAGATTACTTTAAATGGTTTGTCTTAACTGCAAGCCTGGGGAGTCTGCATGTATCCTACTGTCATACTATGGGCATAAACTAAAGCCTTTGGATTAAGCCTTGATAACCTGTGTGCACAACAAAAAGTTATGTTAGTAACCGATACAGGTTGTAGCTTTTGAAACGCAGTTAAATCAGTCTAACATAGTGGGCATAATCTTTGTGTAACTATGAGCATGGTTAAAAGAATACAGGATACTCAGCTTGAGTTGAAAGAAATGCAGTTTACAGATCAAATATGCAATGTATGTATAAGAGGAAAGTGCAATAAAGCTTGAATGATGCAGTTCTGTAAGAATATGTGAGAGGGCAGCTTAGATGGTCATAGAGATAGCAATTACAAATGTTTGAGTAGTTCTAAGCCAAAACAGATCACAGAGACTATCAGACACTGTGAGTAGAGCATCGCATACAGACAAAATGAATTTTAAAGATAAAATGTGTAATGGAAAGGTAGTATGCAGAAAAAGATATGCTAATTATAAATACTTTCTTGCAAGCACAATAGCATAAAATGAAGAGTGCAGGAAAAAAAGTTAAAGCTAGCAGTGGTGTCCTTAATTAAATGTTATTCTGACTTATCTGAGGGACTCAAATGCTTGAAGACAAACTATAATATTATATAATCAGCACATGCCATCCCAGTGATCCATGCTATCTATATCTTAGTAAGATAACAGAATAAAAGGTGAAATGCATGGAACATTTTGTTATAGCCAGCCATACACTAAATAGTTCAACAGCATGGTGTTTGTAGTTAAAGAAGATACCATAAGGATCTGCATAGCTCCACAGGATCTTGACAAATATATTAAGAGGGAACATTACACTTTTTAAAGTGTAACAGACATACTTGCCACTATGTCCATAAAAGCAAAGTTCATTTCAGTACTTAGTATGAATCAGGAGTTTTGGAAGATGAATCTGGATAAATAAACTTGAAGCTATTTATATTTCAGTTCACGTTCATTTAATTATGATGCTTGTATCCAAGCTGTTTACAGACAGAAACACATAGTAAAAATAGAGTAAAAATCATAACAGCAAGCAGTAAATAATAGTCATGTGCTTGTGCTAAAAGCATTGTGGATATAACAATATAATCAATTATATACTATCATTAAAGAAATATCATATGCCAAAGTTAATAGGTGACTTTTGGAGGAACTTATAAAGTAGGTTCTAGAAGTAAGGAACCTGAATACAAAACAGGTGTTATTAGTGAACCTCAACCACACTCTGGAATGTCGTGGCAATCCCAAGAAGAGCAAAGTTAGGACCTAGCTGGGCAGTAGGGGACCAAGATTTCCTTATGTTATGGAGGAACCCATCTCATATATAACTACAAAAAACAACAGCAAAACTACAGAGGGGATATGGTTCAAATAGGCAGCCAGAACAGGTTCATCCTAACTAGTGTAAGGTGAAGGTTACTGGAAGTATCTGCAAATAACTGAGCTACAGAATTCTGATTTTGCTACAAACAATCAAGCCCACACTTGGATAATGCCAGATAAAGGCAGCAACAGCAATCAAAGCACAAACTCTCCAAGACATGCAAAAAAAAAAAAACAAAAGGCTCATAAAGTGATGAATGCATTTTATGTGAGAAGTTATGTTATGAAAAGAAAAAGATTTTGCAAGAAATGACACATGACCAATGTCAAGCTATCATCAATAAACGCATCAAGATTTTTTACCTTCTTTGCAAAAGTCAAGCTATCACAATTACAAATATGTGTAAAACACATGACCCATACTTAGAGTTGAGTGCTTACAGCCAGATGCTGACAAAGTATATACTATGGTAAACGTGTAAACTCTTACTGATACATTAATGACATTTTGAAAGATGCCACAGTACCTGTCCAAGTTTATTCCACATATCAGATAAAGCAGTGCCTCTACAAAGTTGCTTGAACAACACGTAGTATGAAGAAAGTTAGAGGATCATACTAAAAGCTAATTACTGTAGAGGCTAGTAAATGTTGCAGCAGTGTTAAAGAACTATGACATAGCTTGCCAACTACATTACAAGGGAGTACTACTGTAAGAAGACAGACCTGTTGTTGCCTTTGCTTTAAGAGCACTGACAGGTAACAAATGAGCTATGTGCAACTAGTAAAGGAGATGGTTGTAATAGTGTCTGGATATCATAAATGTTGTAAATATATTTACGAGAAACATATTAAAGTGGAATCTGACCATAAGCTTTTGCAGTCCTTTCAAGAATTCTTTGCAAAATACACCAGACAGATTGCAAAGGGTGATGTTTACTCTTCCAAGGTGAGATCTGGAAGTGCAGAACAAACCAGAAAAACTGATTAGCGATGCTGATGCTTATCCGGAGTCTATCTTAGTAAATGCAACAACAACAAAAAAAAAACTGATGGAAGAACTTAGACTTATTCTGGGTTGTAGCTCAAGTACTAAATAATACAGAAAACTGTAGGAATTAAATCTGATAAGAGAAATGATGCAAATAAACAACTGTTGCCTAAAGTCATTTCATTATGTCAGGATAGCCAGAGAGTGTGAAGCAAGTTCACCCATTAATCAAACCATAGAGAAAGAAGAATTATCCTATATAGATGGTCTTTTGTTTAAGGCAGACAGTCATCAATCTATTTCAGTTAAGTAAGCAAATGCTGCTGAAAAGTCCATGAATCACAGCTGAGAATGATGAAATGTAAAGAGAGAGACATAGATACCATATTTTGGTCCAGGATAACAATGCAGACAGGGCAAATGGTTTGAGAAAGCAATCTTTGTTGCATATGTAGGAATCAAAACTAACTGAAAGAGTTAATTCCAAATGAAATTCTGACACTGAAATTGCTTAGGGATAAAAAATGAGTTATTAGAGTACATTAACCTCAGCTTTCTCCTCTCTGTTTTCTACTGCTCTAAATATCCAGAAATTATTTTGTTTAAAAGTACTACAGCTGCTTCTATGATAAATGTGCACAAATCAACCTTTGAAAGTTATGGTATACCACAGGAAGTCATGTCAGACCATAGTCCCTATATTACATACTAGGATATAAAAAAAATCTTCCAAATACTGGGAGTTTGACTAGATCACATCATGTCCAAGGTATACACAGACTGAACAAATTAAACTTAAATATTCTTAAGAAATTGGATGTAACCAGTACAACCGAGTGTTATTTATCATTATAGAATTGAGAAATATAGCATTACAGGCCAGAGGGCTTTCACCAGCTCAGTATGATGGGGAGAAGGCTTATAGCAAAGCTACCTACATAATTTTCACTTATTAGTGCCAGAAAGCATTCTGCTGGAACAGAGCTTCTTTAAAGGAAACAGCTGAAACAGGAAGTAAAAAAAAGGATTGCAGTGACTCTGGGCCAGGGTTTTGGGCAAAAGTTGCAGATACAAGCAACTGTGACAATACTCCTTCTAAGAAATTGTTGTGGACCCACGGGATGGACTACTACTGCAATGGGTGGTGGAGAGGGAATCAACACAGAATTTCTAGATGTCATCGGCCAGGGGTAAGTCAGGTAAACAGAGGAAATAAAGAATTAAAAAGCATTTAATGGGCACACTAGATACCCCTATTGCCTCCTTCTTCTGACTAATGAACGTAATGTAATGTAATGATTGCAAAGATAATTGTATTTAATGGTAATTTACATATAAACGTGACCCCATGTAAAAAATGGGAAAAGGGGAGATGATGATGATGATGCAATGGTCAAGAGGAAAGAAAGCAAGAATAAAGCATTGAAATAATCATTAAATGGTGGAAAGTCAGCACAGAGCCTACTCTGTTCTGTGTAACCCCTTATTAAGAAACTGTCCTGGAAAAAGTAACATTTGCAATATAAAATATGCAGATGATTTTAAAATAGTTTCTATCTCTAAAGTCAAAAGATAATTTAACATGAGATCTTGAATGATTTTAAAGAGTAGGCAGAACACAGTGAAGTAGAAGTTAAAATGAAGAAATGTAAGGTGGTGCACACTTGTAAACAAAATAAGTGTTACAAGTATTGCACTGAAGAAAGCTGAAGAAATGGAACTTAAGCAGTGATGAAAGATTTCATTTATTTAACTTTTTATTAATTGCATAAATAATATGGTGCATAAACAGACCTTCTTTAAATATTAGCCCAATCCAAAGGTAAACTAAGGTTTTTAATAGTGTTGGAATGCTTTGTGCTCTCTCGTGCCACAGTCAGCTCTCCTGACAAAGAGGTGATTGCCAGCACAAATACCACACCACCCACATCACCTAGCCAAGCACAACACACATACACACGCACACCTATGCAGAGGTCCTCAATAAAACTTACTTAAACAGCAGAGACCTCCAAAACACACTCACAAACATTCCACACACATCACCAAACACATCACACACAGAAGACAACACACCAGTGTCTCACAAACACAGCCCATAAGGTGTAACAATAAACCGACACAGCCCATAAGGCATAACAATAAACCAAACATACTAGTCATTGGTGACTCAATTGTGAGACACACCAATGTCCCCCTCACCAGGCTCAACAAGGAGAAGGTCACGGTCAGGTGTCTGTCAAGCGACAGAATCCGCCACATCATGCAGGCACTTAAGTCTCTCCACAACAGGTACATTTATGATTCTGTCATTGTCCATGTTGGTCTGAATGACGTGACACGTACCTCTAGACTATATGAAGAGAGACATGATTGAACTCTCAGAGTATGTGTCCCCGGCAGGTATGACCCTAACCCTAAGCAGCATCTTACCTTCACCAAGAATAATACCACAATACCATCAAAAAATAATTGACTTCAACAACTGGTTTAGTTTCTAATGTCTTTCCAAGGGGATCCAGTATTTGTCTGCTTGGGATGACATGGTTTATAGGTCTTGAAGCTTTGTCAGAGATGGCCTCCACTTGTCACCACTGGGAATCCAGATCCTGGCCAAGGCTTTTGCCTCCCCCATTGTGCATTTTTAGGCCATGTCTCAAAGACAAATCTTCTAACATATAAGATCTGTTAAAAAGCAAATGGAAGGTCATGCTGCTTAATGCTAGGAGCCTTAACCTGAAAATGCACTCACTGGAGGTTCTCCTCACACTGGAAGATGCTGATGTCTGTGCAGTCATGGAAATTTGGTTCAGGTTTACAGAGAGCACCCCTGCCTTTCCAGGCTATACTTCATTCCACACATTACAACCCCAAAATGAGGTCGAGAAGACTAAGGCTGGTGGAGCATTTATCTTCATTAAGGACAGGCACATCTCCAGACTGGTTTTCCAGCATGATGCACTAGAATTACACCACATGCAACTGACAGTTGGCAAGAGACCAATCCTAGTTATAGCCAGCTATAGAGTCCCCATCCATGACTCAGGACACCCACTCCTCCAATCTGGACCTACTTGACTCCATCAAGGTACCCCTTAACACCCTGATCTTTGGAGACTTGAACTACCCCACCATAGACTGGGTAAACTATTCCTGCACTAATGCACTTACCCTATGATTCCTTGACTTCATCAATTCTAATGCACTAGACCTGTTTGCTTCATCCCCCACAAGGGGAGATAACATTCTGGACTTGGTTCTCAGCAACATGGGTGACAGCTGCACCACTCCCATAGTATGTTCTTCCCTGATGAGATCAGATCATTGGTCTGTCTCATTTGAAGTTTGTATCCCACCCTACCCCCCAGCCATAACCAGGCTAAAAAAAATTCTCAAAAGCTGACTACAACTTCCTAAGTGAGGGTATCAGTAGTTTCACACCACCACTGTCCTCAGAGTATGCAGACAACTATGCTGAAAAGTACACCAGTGCAATATACAAGCACCTGTACAACTGCATGGACTCAGCCATACCCAAAATAACTAATTCTTGCTCCTCAAGGAAACACAAACCTGTCTGGTGGACATACTCTATCAACAGGCTTTACAACAAAACAAAGAAAATGTTGTCCAAGTGTAAAAAAGAACAAATTCCAAATTGGAAAAATGTCCTCCTCAGCCTCAACAAGCAAGTGAAAACCTCCAAAACCAATTATGAACTGAAACTAGCCTCTGAAACAAAGGGAAGCCACAAAGCCTTCTTCAGTTATGTCAGAAACTTCCATGACAAAGCCCAGATTTGTTCCAAATTAGTACTTAACAGTACCACTTACACTGATCCTGTTGACTTAGCCAACCTGCTAGCAGGTAGGTTCAGTGCAAACTTCATCCCCCATCCCCCCCAAAGGCCCATTCGACATCCCTGAAACTTGTCCTGCACCTCACATCTCCATAGATCAAGTGTTAAAGGCCCTATTCAAGGCAAAGAACACAGCTTCCATGGCACCTGATAGTATCCCAGGCTGTATTCTGTGCCATATCTAGCAAGAACTAGCTTTACCTTTGAGAACTACTTCAACCACGGCCTAAGTACAGGCTTCATTCCAGCAGAGTGGAGAACTGCAATTTTCATCCCCTTGCACAAAGTGCTGCCACTACTGATCCTGGAAACTATCTCCCCATTAGCTTGACAAGTCTGATCTATAAAGCCATGGAGTGCATTATTATGGATCTCATAAACAAAGACATAGGCAATCTCCAAGCATTTAACCCCATCCAGTTTGGCTACATCAAGGGTAGATCTTGCCTGTTAAACCTGGTTGACTTCTTTGAGACTGTCACCAAGGCCCTGGATGAGGGACAGTCAGTACATACAGCTTACCTTGACTTGGCCAAGGCCTTTGACACAATCCCCCACTCAGGCATCATCAAAAAGATAACACAACTTGGTGTGAATCCCTATCTCATCAGGTGGGTGGACAACTGGCTCACCAATAGGACCCACAAGGTCAAAATAGGCACCTGCACCTCTGACAACAGACCTGTCACTAGTGGAATTCCCCAGGGATCTGTCCTGGGAATCCTACTATTTGGCATTTACATCTCAGAGGTTCAGGCAAAGACAAAAGGCCTGTGGCTGACCAGGTTTGTGGGTGACTGCAAGTCGGGTGCTGTCACTAACTCTCCAAATGATGTTAACACACTGCAAGAGGGTCTCAGAGCAACAGATGACTGGTGCCAAATTTGTGGCCTTAAGTTAAATGCAAAAAATGTATTATAATAACATTTGGCAAAAACATGGCCCCTACTGATTACCACATCAATGGCAACCCCCTATGCACACAACCTTTGGTGAGAGACCTGGGTACTCAGGATGACAACAGCTCACATTCGACTATCATGTAGCAGCAGTGGTCAGAAAAGTCTTTTACTTGGTTCATCTCATAAGTAAAGGGATTGCATCCGAAATAAAGGAGGTTATTACCTCTCTGTATTCCTACCTCATTAGGCCAATAATTGAATATAATGCCCCATTTGGTATGTACCTCTTCAAACACCTTCACCAACTTGAAATCCCTCACAAAGAGAATCCATGGCCTCCAACATCTGTCCTATGTGGATAGGCTCAAATCACTATCACTCTAATCGGTATCATACAGATTGTTCACAGATGATCTGTGTCTCACCTATAAGGCAATATTGGACTATGCCCTACTAGAGATGCTCCATATCTGTAAGTCTAACTCCTCCCGCACTACCCACTTGAAAGGCCTAAATCTAATATGCAACATTAACAAAACCTGCTGGAGAGACAGGTTATCTCCCAGAAGCTGCCCCATCTCTGGAATAGACTTTCCATACATGTCAAACAGAGTACCTCACTGACCCTCTTCAAGCGCAACCTTGATGAGTGGATGGGAAAACACAAATTTGTCTCAGGGGTTCCACCTGTGTCCCTCA
>NC_056747.1:446792696-446862696 GCF_019279795.1 Protopterus annectens
ACTGGATTACAGCTGATTCACTGAGAAAGATCCTTGGGATTATTCCATTTTTTACAGACATCAAATGGAAATATTTGAAATAAAATAATCCCATATCACTGCTTAAGACTGTTGCTGCTAAATGGATTAGTATTAGCTTTAACTTGAATTCCCGGTATCCTGTTGACCATAACAGTGCACAAGCATACATACGTTACTATTATCGGAAACAATTCAAAGCAGTAAGAAAACAAGTCTAATATGCCTGTTAAAAAAGAAGCCCTCTGCACAGAGAAACAAGGATGCAAAGACTTGGTGTCCTTCAACATTAACTGCTGAGGCCTAGTGCTTGCTTCTTCTGCTTCTGCACACCAGACAGTACTATGGGAAAATGCACAATGAAACTCAAAGGGCCCCTAAGGCACAGAGTCCACTGTAATAAAATCGTTCTTGTAGGAATGTGTCTGTGCAGTAAAAGAACAGCTAGCTTTACAAAAGGCAACAACTGTTACTGAAACAGCTGCGTCTTCCTTGTCTGCATTGTTTTCTGAGTGCACATAGAACATTTTCCTTAACATCATATACTCAATAATATGGTGTCATTTCAATAATCTCATCTAAACTGAGCTAGCCACTTTGTACTGTCATATCTCTCTTTTTTAAAGTATCCAGTATACACACTGGTCTTAGCACCAAGAATAGCCTACGTGATACAATATTATTGGTTTAATTTCAGCACAGTCTTGTTAGCCAAATTCTTCCTTGTGTACAGGTGTTGTTTATTATTTTGTAGCATGCGTGTATGTGTGTGTCTGTCCTGCTCTGTATTTCTTTTTCATAATTTTGCTATGGTTCCATATGCAATGGTGACTGATGCCTTAAATGTTTCTGTTTAATTGATTGAAAATATAAATAAATTCTGGGAAGAGAACCTTTGCACAACTAACTCTGTGAATGAAGTAACCCAGACATGTTAGGGATATTAAAGTATTTTATATAAATCATATGAACATAAAAAGTCACCATACAGAAGACCAAATACTGTAATTTTTTTATGCACTTAAGGAATACTGGTGGGCCTCAGACTATGAAGTTTAAAAGTTGTGTTGTTGTTCGATCTCTCATGGTTACCAGAAACATCACTAGCACATACACACCTTTAATTTATTATAACAGCTGAAGTAGCTACATAAGAAGTATATTATGTGCCGCAAGAGAAAGCAAAACTTGAGTTCTCTAACTACTCTTTTAGATAGACATACAAACCTCTCAACCTGTTAATGTATGAAATTTGGACAAAGCCTAAAATAATGGAGTGACAAAGGCCCAAAAACAGGGACAGATTTTAAATATTGCTCTTATAAACTTAGAAAGCTGCTGGAAGAACAGGATTTGTGTTAGCAAGCATTTTCTGTAGGATATGAAGACTGAAACTCAAATATATGGCATAATTTGGTCATTTTAGTGATGTTAATCCTCTGTGATTTGCCAACAAACCAAAGATTTTATGAGGAGCAGACCAAATATCTGAGGCAAAAATATGGACATTTTGTAAAACTCTGCACAGTTTTGTACTAACTTGTTTGTGTCAGTTCATCCACTGCAACCTGTGTCATGATACTCAAACTCACTCTAAGCAAATTCTATGTACCCTTTTATTTATTATTTGCTTACCAGGAAAGGCTGACTTAGAATAAGCCAGTTTTCAGCAGCGGCCTGGGGAAAAATGCTCCACACATGTCTTTGTAACATGAGAGGAAACCCACACAAATGCAGGGAGAACATGCAGACTGCACAGAAGGCACCCCAACCAAGAATTGAACTTGAGAACCCCTTGCTGTGAGGTGACAACACAAACTGCTGCACCACTGCACCATCCGTAGGATGCTTATTTCAATTTGTCTATAACTATAAACTGTAAATATTCTACTATTAGTACTAACGCAACCCTAAGTGCCTGCCTAAAATTCATCTAGTTGTATATTCATAAATATGTAACCTATTGTATAATATGTGTAACATGATTACAAATGTGGAACTGTGTATAATATATGTAACAATATCTGTAACAAAGTTTTATATGCCGAGCTTTTCTCTCCAAGTCTCCACTGAAAATGGATAACATAATCCAGTCAGACTATTCCAGTAAACAAATGTCAAATAAATAAATAAATAATTTGCCATTTGGTTTGACAAAACTAGAACTACTCAGATATAACAAGTTACAGAAACAGAAACCTTACTGTGTTTGCTTTTTCCTTGTTTGGTAAAAAGATACATACTCTGATCAACAAGGATTTTTCTCTGGTGCAAAAAGGACCATAAAAATAGCCTTCTTATACATTGTAGCATTATCAGGTCAAAGCAGCAATTAAGTTTTGCAAAAGCTGGCACTAGTAAACTACCAAATATATGCTCATTATACCCATTGCATTTGGCTATAGAAAGTGAACTAAATTAGTAGGCTTATTTACAAAGTTGCGTATTTTTTATGTCTTAAAATTGTAGGCCTTTAAATTGACATGAATACTATTTGTATGCATATAAAGCTGTTCTGCTCCATCTGCTGGACAGATGATTAAGTGCAGGCATTAAATTTCATAAAATGTCTACTCACATTATTTCAAGAACAGAGATAAAATAAAGTTTTCCAAAGTTCTTCCATGTTTTGTAAAATTGTGCCTGACAAAAATGGGTTTTATTATTGTGTGTGTGTGTGTGTGTGTGTGAGTGAGTGTGTGTGTGTGTGTGTGTGTGTGTGTGTGTGTGTGATTATGAAAGTGTGTAGTATGAGAAGTTCTGAAAGCTATATAACTTGTCTTTTTTATTTTTTTAATTATTTATGTAAAATAGATCTTCTATCAGAAGTCTGAAAAAGGAGTCAGGAAATTCAAATAGATTAAAATATGCAGAGGGGCCTCTTAAGCACAGGTTCAAAGATGGTGTATTTTGTATTGTAAGAAAGGAAATACCTGAAGCAAAACCAGTTGTCATGCTTCATCTGAAATATGTCTACTAACAGTGTTGCTGAGAAATGTGTAGTGATGCCTGCTGTTCTAAAAATAGAACAGCCTAGGGCACTTTAAGATGCTTTGAAGACTGAATGCAAATATCAGTCCACTATCTATACCACTAGCTGGTCTCTCATATGGTCTATATGTTCACTTGTTTAGCAGTTTGCAAACAGAACAAAACAGATCATCCCACTCAAGTAAAAATGTCTTAAGCTTAATCTTTATAACGGCAGCGTACCTTTTTTGTGTTATTGGTATTTAAATCTTGAAGGCATTTACAGGCAGTAAGTATGTTGTGCTTCTTCTTTTTACAGTTGCTTAGCCAAGTTCCCATTCACACATTTCTGAGGTCTGATTTACCCAATCATCATGTTAGTGGGATAATATGAAATGTGAATGGGCTAGCACAATGAATGCCTAAGCTGCTTGCAAGATACAATTTAGCAAAGCTAAATAGGTTCTTAGGGTTTCACCAGTTACCAGGTATGCAGTTCAGCGGACCATTGAGGTGTCTAGTCAGAAAAAATGCATTAACTAACCCCAATACACTAGGGGTGAATTTGAAATGATCCATGTAACCCTGATTAAAAATAGGTAAAGTAAAATGGCATTGCTGATAAACACCTCAAAAGAAATATAATTGGCCTAAATGTGCAACAATCGTAGGTAAGGTTATATTTAATTGGGGGGGGGGGGTGTATGGGCTTTCAGTCACAGAGGAAATTCTGGGGGGGGGTAACCTTCCACCACATTCTGATACTTCTGATTTATTTTACTGTGTTCACACAATTCAAAAATTGTTTTCCTGGAACTGTGCCTTCACACCCCATAGTGGACTGACATAAATATACCTCACTGCTCAGTGAGGCTTTCATTGCATTTGGTCACCCACAGACTGAATTTACTAATGCAACAGAAAAAGTGTAATTACTCTAACTAGATTTGAATTCTAAAACAGACGATTCATTTCCATGATGATCCATATTTATTTTGCTATTTATTATATATTTTGCTAAATCTATATATGTTTACCTTGAATGCAAGTATTTTAATGTCAGAATTAATCGCTTTATAAATAACAGTACATTTTGTATATCTGTTTGTTAACCACCTAAGTCCACTAGACATGTGTCCCTTTTAAGAGATGACCCTAGAGGACTGTCTGGTTAATTGATTTGCTCAGTGTCAAACAGGAGGCAAACAGAGATGAAGGAATTCTACACTTCACCCTTGACTATAGGAAGCAACTCAGTAATGGCCCTGCACCTTAATATGCTACACTCACTGCCAGCATCAAAGCATGATTTACACTAAACAGTTGACATATTAAATGTCATATAAAATATTTTGTATTCCTCAATCTGCTACTTCTCCACAAGACTGACTTCAGCTTTATAAAAAACTTAAGTCACTGGGCCAGATTCATTAACAGCTTCATGACTTCATCAAGTGGCTCTAGAGCCACAAAACAAAGGGAAATTGCAGAATATGCATAAAGAGCCGATGTACATAATAATTAACTAATCCAACATGGTGGAGCTATTCAGAAAGCTATAAAGCAATTGTGTACACTCAGTGTAGGCTTTTGCCTTGTACACCAAAACTCTGTGGAATGCAGCATGATTACACTTACAAAAAACATGTCAGGGGCTGCTGCTACTATCCTTATGCTGTTTGTCCAACAGGCTTTAAATCAGAGTGCTGCTGCTGCTACCAGAACTTGGACAGGAAGAAGAAGAAGGGTGCGTAGATCCTGTTTAACTTATCACAGACCACATGACCTAGAAATTGCTGAATAATATAGGGTGGTCTGGGAAACACTGGGTGAAATATGCAACCTCTGCTGCCCCCAACTGAGGCCCCATGGAAATCATAGATAACTCATCGTAGTTAAAATAAAGATATGTGCAGCATTATGCATCCTAGCTACTGGTACTTTCCAGAGACCCACAGGAGATATATTAGGGCTGCCACAGGCATTGGCCTCTAGAATACAGCATCAGTTTTTAAATGCAATGCTTTTGCATGCAATAGAGCATATCTGTTTCCCATGCACCCCACAGGAGAGCAAGAAACATGCAGGAATTCTATGCCCACTTCCCTGGTCATACGTTGTGCTCACATAGAAATAAAAGCCTCTCCCTCACCCCCCCCCCCATGAACAGGGAATGCGGTCCATCAACAGAAAAGGTTTCCACTATATAAACTCTCAGGTTGTCTGTAACAAGGAAAGGATCATCTGCAACGTCTGTGTGGGTAACACAGGCAGTTTCCATGACTCAAACATCTGGCACACTTGTGAGCTATACAACAGGTTTGCTGGGAGTGACATTCCTTGAGGTCATCTAGTGAGAGATGCAGGTTATACGCTGGAGCCCTGACTCATGACACTCATGAGAAACCCACACAACTCCACTGAACAAGGATACAATGAGGCCCATGCTCAAACTAGAAATATCATAGAGCATATGTTTGGATTTCTGAAATCAAGTCTCCATTGTCTTGACACATCAGGAGGTGCACTGTGGTATGACCTAGGCACCTTTGCCGAAATACTTATTTTCTGTGCCAAAATTACACAATATAAAACTCAGGAAACAGCTTCAATAAGGACAGCAAGGGGCTGGACCACAGTTTCAAGGACCAGAGGCAGGGCTACCAGCAGCAGCAGATACAGATAAGGAATCTGATGGAGAACCACCAGATACAGATGGTGCTGGCAGACGGAGGTGCACAGTATGCCCTGACTGTGGCAAGAGACAAAGGATAGCACACACACTCACTACCTAGCTCAATGCCTAAGATCACACCCACATACAAATAGGAAAATTGATCCCTTTCAACAGCACAACCTTTATTTAACCATGTAATGGTTGTGTTCTGATAGCATCAGACAGGGACAACCCCCATGGACACAAATTATACCTGAACTAATGACAAGCTAAGTGTGGAACCTGTAAAGAAAACAAAATAAGTTATAGAACTGATTACTCTCATATGGAAATATGTATCTGCCCCTAAGAAGAGCATCTGTCTGATGTGTACTGTTATGTCAGTAATATCTTCGCTGTCTGATTTTTGCTATATTCACTTAGATATTAGAAAAATACTGTGCAACAAGCATTTCAGATGACCACAATCTAGAAAACATGGAACTGGTCAATTATACTCTCATTTGCAAAACTATATCGGGAAGCAAGACTGAAGTACCTAATGCTAATGACAATAGTAACTGAAATTATTAACAAAGAATAGACATTGGTACCTTGGTAGTGTGTTATATTTGTATCAATTTCATTGAAATCATATAAGTTTTATGTAAGATGAGCCTGTGCCCTTTAACAATTCTGTAATGTCTGTTTATGCATATATATATATTTATATAAATATATATATATATATATATATATATATATATATATATATATATATATATATATATTATATATGTATGTGTGTGTGTGTGTGTGCGCGCGCCCATGGGTGTGTGTATTCATATACATATGACAGCATCAGAATCAACACAAATACCAACCAATTCAAAATGATTCTTAAAAATTATCTTAATGACACCTAGCTTTGCTCCTGTACTAATCCAGGCTAACTAGTTTTTAATAGTTTCTCATATCTATATAATCTCTAATCTCATCTTTTTCTGTCCAATTTCCCCCTACAAACCCTTCCTCAGCTTACTTTGAGAAATTACACTACAATAAGGAATTTTATCAGATGATTGCATAATACAAATGTCATCTATAATAGCATAGAATGTAATTTCTCGTGTACTGTAAGTCTCATATTTTTTGTAGAATTTCTTGTATAGGTTTTGTATTATCTCTATATGTGGAGCTTTTCTCCCTGGGCCTCTGCTGAAATTGGGTCTTATCCCAGTCTGACTTTCTCGGTAAACAAATGTAAATTAATATGTGTGTGTGTGTGTGTGTGTGTGTGCGTGTGTGTGTGTGTGTGTGTGTATATATATATATATATATATATATATATATATATATATATATATATATATATATATAAACATTCTTCTCATACACTGGTTAATCCCAGGAATGTTGCTAAGTGACAGTTTTATATTGTGCTTATTAGTTTAGTGTCATGTTATGACAACTTGTTCTACACAGCTCTATGCATACAGTGTATTACTCTGGTTCTCTATCAGTATACCTCCTGCTAAACTAGTTTCAGCTTACATTCATAAACTTTTTTACCATCTCTCTGTTCTTATACTTTCCCCATATTGTCTTGCCCTGACTCACTGTATTCCTTATTTCATTACTTTTTATAATAAGTATTGAGTTTATTGCCTCAATATAATATGTCAGCTTAGTACATTTTTTTCATTTTTCTTTCTTTTCAGAGCTTGGGCTCACTACATCAACCCACAAACTGCTGAAGCTCTGCCACAAGGACCAACTCCAAAACATCGTCACAGAGAGTTCTGTCTTTGTAGAATGTAAGGAAATTTAACCTGAAGATCCTTGCTGCATATTAAATTCATCTAGTCAAATATGTGCCTGCCTGTTCTGGAAATTAGCTTTTAACATCTCACCCCCTGTGAAAGCATTGCCCTTGCACTCTCAGAACCACTTATTAAGTTGACTACTGTCCTGTCCCTTAACCAATAGATTACCCTGTATGTGCCAGCTACTTAGTCATCCTGGCTAATAGGTTTCTTGCATTAAGGAATTTAATGAAAATCTGTTCTACCTGGAACCTCTGCTAACTGCTTTCTATTAGCTATAAACTGATTACCCTCTGTTATACTTTGAACTGAAGGTAGAAGCCTGCTTCACTCAGCCTGACTATACTCAGCTTCCATTTGCCCTCCTACCCTACCCCAGTTCCCAAACACCCACCTCTTACTCTACTATTATACTTCCTACACCCACACATTACACTTGTGACTCCTATTTTATAACCTTCCCAAACAATCTTACAACTATCATGCAAACATTGCTGTTTCTTTTCACATGATTCCCAATTTCCATTTAATCTTTTAGCACCATTCCCAACAACCTTTCTCCCTCCTATACCTATTTGCTCTATATGCATTCATAGCCACTCCCCTCCCTAACAGTGCCTATCCATTCTACATTGTATCTTCTACTTTTCCCAAATAAAACCTCGCTTCTTACTATATTACATACATTCTCAAACTCTAGCCTTTTAAACCCTACTATTCCTTACAATTTAGAGAATATAATAGGGCAACCTAACTCTCTTCCTTCATAGGAAATACTTCTTTCTTACCTACCCTCTCTTAGCTTTCAGAGTGCATCACCACTAAACATTCTTCTACCCTGCAACTTCTTTTTCCTTCTTGATCCCTACTTCTCTACTACCAACCAACTATAACATGCAGATCCCTTTGCTTAATCATGCTACTTCTCACCTTATCTTCTATTCTTCTGCTACTGGGTTATCATTCATCCTACCATGACTCTATAATAGCTCTCAGCACATCTCCAACTCTGTCCCAACCACCTATTCATACTTCCCCTCAACACTCTCGACCCATCTCACCAAGCCTATTTAATGACACCTCTCACCTTTACTCCAAATATAGACTGATTAACTATATTTCATTTCAAACCAAAACAAATTTATGTGGAAAAATACTCTAAAAAAAAAACAAGTATCAATAATTGCATAATATACTTACATTCTTCTAGGAAGAGACGTTCACCCTAATCATGGTCCCACCTATCACAATGAACATTAAGGCAATTTTCTTCTACATACTTCTCTAACCATACAATGCTCATCCCTCCCAGTCCTGGTAATCTAACTTTTGCTGCCATAAATGATAGAAGCATAAGAAATAAAATTATTGAACTATATTCCTGGATAATGCGACATAAGCCTAATATGCTCACTATAGCTGGAACTTGGCTTAAACCCATCATAAACAACTCCAAAATGACACCTCACAGTTATAATTTCATCTGTAATGACCATATAAAGAGGAAAGGGGTTGGTATTGCTTTACTATATTCCCAAAACTATCACATTTCCTTTTACAACATACCAATACCAAAATTTAATTCAGCAGATCTTCTTTTAACTTTCCTGAAATAAAATAATTATAAACAAATATGTATTACTGCATTGCTGTTCTTTACATCCCTCATGGTGAAAATACAGCTATACTGGAAGATATCCTATATTGGATATCCATAACAATTCCACAAGAAATAATACTACTAGCTGATGTGAATGTCAGGTGTTTGGACATAAACTCTAACTCCACTACATCTAGTGTGAACTTATTTGGTTTCACACAACTAATTAATAACTCCACACCGTATAGCAAGACATCAAATTCCCTATTAGACTAGATCCTAAAACTGGGTCCTAGCAAGTACACCATCAGGTACAATGTCTGACTGTCTCAGTGATCATTTCCCAATTTATATGTTTATCTTCTACAATGGGGGGCATACTCCCCATAGGCCTGGCCTAGCCCCATAGTAGGAATGCTTCCATATCTTGAGAATTCTACACTGTCATATTTCTAGTCATGGGTCTTGTAAGCCCAGCTATCTTTTTTATTTGTAACCAAATTCTGGCTCCATCTCATGAAGGTACTCACCAAGACTTGAGGATGAATTCATATACAGCACTACTACTCTCCTTTGCTTGCTGATTTATCATCTCTCCATTCAGATCCCCTGTAGACACCTCAGACACCCACTTAAACAGCATGTTTATAAAACAACATGCAACCTTTCTAAGTTTAACCAAGATATGTTCATTGCTAACCTATCATCTATTAATTAGAACTTCCTAAAATCCTCTGCTTAGATAATACTGTAAATTGATTCAATACAACTTTCCTGAATATTCTATATAGCCTTGCACCTCCTAGAAGGAAGAGACTAAAAACAAATAATGCAGTTTGGCTATCCAAAAAGAGCAGAATGCTAATGCAGGATAGAAAAAAACATGGGAAGAATGGCAAAAATATAAAATGCTACAATACATGAAAACTTCAGAATGCTTTGCAGTCATACTAAAACGCAAATTCATGAAGATAAAAAAAACTATTCTATAATAACTTTCAGAACGCTAGTAAACACAGCCCTAAAGTATTCTGGAAAGCAATTACAGAAATCTTGTATCCTGATCAAAAATTCAAACCTAACCCCTCTCGCAGTAACTCATCACTTGAAACTGCAATACAGTTCAACTCTTAAATCATAGATAGCATTGCATCTTTAACCAAGGATTCCCCAGCATCTAATCCTAACCCTGCCAGGCAGCCATGTATTACCTTATCTGCTTTCCCTTTCAAACCTGTGCCCATGTCCTATATAAAACTACTCTTAAACAAACTCAAACCATGCCCTACTTCAGCTGATGACCTTCCAAGTGAATACCTTAAAATAGCATCCGATAACATTGCCTACTCTGTCTCAATCCTTATAAATAGGTCAATCCAGGAATCCCACATTCCCTATTTCTTAAAAAAGATACACATTATCCTTCTGCACCATACCTCTCAACTATCCAGATTTTCACAAAATGTCCAGATTTTTGCCTCATGTTTTTAGTCTGTTTCTCATAAAACTGTAGTTTTCTGACAAATCACTGGCAAATCATTGAGGACTAAAGTCAGAAAATAATGACAGACATCTGTATTTCAGATTTCATACCATTCGGAAAATTAATGCTAATGCAAAACCTGTTATTCTATCAAGTTTCTAAGTTTCTACAAGCAATATTTAAAAAGTGTCCCTGTTTTGGGGCCTTTGTCCCACTTTTATTAATGGGTTTGTCCAGATTTCTTGCTCTAAGAGGTTGAAAGGTATGCTCTACACAAAAGGAGGACATTTAACAGATATTACTAACTTCAGACCTATTGCAATCTTACCCACCCTCTCCAAAATACTTGAAAAATGTATTCCAAAACAATTGCTGAACTCTCTCCTTTAGAAAGAACTCCTATCCCCCATGCAACATGGCTTCTGTTCTTCCCATAGTACTAGCACTGCCCTTCTAACCTATATAGATACTGTCAATAAAGCCAGAGATAACAACAAAACAGTCTCTTCTTTATGTTTAGATTTATATAAAGCCTTTCACATAGTTTGTCATAGCAAACTTCTGCTTAAAATGTCCTGATTGGGTCTCTCAGACTACCCTTCTATGATTCAAAGGCTACCTATCCAACAGGTATTAGTCAGTAAAATGGCAGTCGACCCTCTTTCCATACCTTCAGGTCACCACAAGTGTACCAAAAGGTTCTATCCTTGGTCCTCTCCTCTTAAACATTCTCACCAACACCCTCTACATATCCACACAACAAGTCTCCCTAATACAGTACACAGATGACTCCACACTCATTTGCACATCTGACAGCTTGACACACCTTCAAGAAATTACTCACAAAGCTTTAATAGCAACTGAAGCATGGCTCTGTAACTCACAATTCATGCCCAACCCTGAAAAACAAACTAGTACCCCCCCCAAAAAAAACTCCCTCTCCCATGAAAAAAATAAAATTTAAAGTCCTCTCTCTTAATAATACAACCACTGAAGTCACTTCTAATAACAAATTATTATGGATGATAGCGGGTGATAGCCTTAAATTCTACCCGCATATGCAAAATTGCATAAGAAAAACTCATCAAAAGGTAGGGCTGCTTTATAGAGCCAAAAACTTTCTCACTGATGCCACTAAAGCTACACTTGCCACTACTTATCTCCACCCCTCGCTTCTTTATAGTGCTCCCATCCTTACTAATCTTCAGGCATCACAAAAATTAAAACTTGAACGATAACACAATTGTTAAATTTGCAGCAAATACCCCTTTCAGAACTCACCATTGTATAGCAATAAAAATACTAAATTGTTTAGAACTATCCCATCAACTAACATATACACAACTTGTTACCACCTATAAAATTATCCAGCATCCATCTGCTTGTCCCAGCACTAAATGACATTCTACATAAGTATGTTCCTAGTTAGTCGTTATGATCCATTGACCAAAACGTCATGTCTGTCCACAAACCTATCAAATCTGATGGGCATTGTCTGAGCATGTACAATGTTGCTAAGGCTGGGAATACCTTATCTTTATTCATCAGGTCAATAGTCTCCCTCCCATCCTTCAAAACCATTCTGAAAGACTTCCTATCCAAAAGGTGTCTCTGTTCTTGCTCAACACCTGGATAAACTATATCCCTAAATATGGACAAATACTGATTCATGCCTTACAT
Source organism: Protopterus annectens (assembly GCF_019279795.1). Classification (NCBI taxonomy): domain Eukaryota; kingdom Metazoa; phylum Chordata; order Ceratodontiformes; family Protopteridae; genus Protopterus; species Protopterus annectens. Next base: position 446,804,930 of record NC_056747.1, read on the forward strand.
CTCCTTACTCTCCCTTCTTCACTCACTTCATTACTTCTATTTCTCTCCCTGGCTTTCTCTCTAAATATACCACCTTACTTTGTATTGCAGTTCCTGTTTGTATTATGCTAAGTCACCTTTAATTTCTCTATAAACTGGCTAAAATTTCTCTATTAAATCATTGTTATGTAACTTGTATCTACTCTTAACCAATGCTTTCATATTATGCCTAATGTGATATAATTATTTAAACTGTATTTGCTTTTTTATTATTTTAAAGACTGAAAAAAATAGTATTCTTAAAATGTTTTGTCATACTTTGAAGCTTTTCTCAATCAGCCTCCTCGGAAAATGGGCTCCTACCCAGTCAGACTTTCCCGGTAATCAAATGTCAGTGAATAATAAAGAAATAACTTGAATGATGTTCAACAATTAGAGAAGCAATTATTCAGAAATAAGTTCTGTTCAACAAATCAACATCTTTAATTCTGCAATGCATATTGATAAATGCAAGCTTGTGAATAAGCAAGCATTAGCTATCCACTGTGTGCTTCAGATATATATGCAACCCTAAGTCACACAAATATGGGCAAAGGGCAGGGCACAGTCATCATCATTTGCACAGGGTATGGTGGGTTAGGAGGACAAGGCTGACACCAAAGACGTGAGTATGTACAAGTAAATAAAGCACATTTATCAGTCAGAGTGTACAGTGTTGGCAGGTAACAACAAAAGTATAGCACTCAACAATATTGTTTAGATAGTTTATATGTGTGTGTGTGTGTGTGTGTGTGTGTGTGTGTGTGTGTGTGTGTGTGTGTGTGTGTGTGTGTGTGTGTGTGTGTGTGTGTGTTTGTCTGCATAAACACAAGCAAGCACTGTGCCAGCACTACATCCTGGCATCTTGAAGAGGTGTGAGTCATGCATGGTGCAGTAGTCAGGTCAGCATCGTCACCCCTGACCACAAGAACCTCACCTGCCAGGAGTTGCACTGCTACTCCCACTGTCTAGGAGTCAGATACCACCTGAACATGAGTGATATCTGCTGGATGAGCTCTCTTTAAGACTGTGTCCAGGACCTTGCCCCCATGACCTACCATGTCTGGGTATGGACAAAGCAATCACTGATAAAGCAGTGATTGCCTTGTCCATACCCATACATGGTAGGTCATGGACAACGCAATCACTGATAATGCAGTGGATGTAATAGTGTAAGGGATCTGGCACAGCCACATCTATTAACATCAGAAGATATGGGAGCTTTCTGGACACATGGATGCCCACCCACCCCCAACACACATTCCATCACAGACACTGCCCAATCCAGTGTGTTATTCATCCTTTCCAAGGAGTTGCTTACACTGTTGAAGAAGCCATTCACATCATAATGCATGATGTTTTGTAATCACACTTCCTACTCCTGTGCCCTTGTAAAACACACTTGTGCCTCCACAATGGCCCTACACATATGTCTGGTGGCACCTAATGACACACCAGCACAAGGTGGAGAGTGGACAACAGACCTCCACCGAACAACCATACCAACATTCCTATGTGGCACCACACCCTCACGATGGCTACAGGGAGAAACAACTGGCTCTGTAGCCAGAGTAACCACACTAACCTGATCAACAGTGTCACCCACAACCTGATTTATATCATAGGTTCATATGTTTGTAGGTGATTACTAAGCTAATGGCACAAGAGCCTTTAAAAGCCTAGCCAATAATGCCCAGAATATGACAATATTATGGCTTAATTCCCCAGATATGAGATGAGGTAGTATCAGGGATGTGAGTCGTTACAGACTTCCTCTGTCCATAAAGGACATAAGCAGTACCCCCAGGAGTGAATTTACAGTTCCTCATCCATTATGAAGATGGGAAGTTTATTCCATAGGCAAGGTAGCCTTTGGGATATGAATCTGTCTCTCCAGCAAGTTCTGTTAGAGTCATTAATAAGGTTCAGCTCCACGGGACACATAACCCTCATATAATTTCTCTTGTGAATATTTAACATTTTCATTAGGGCTGGATCAGACAATGCCTTGTAGGTCAAGCATAAGTTCCCTCTTAATAAACAATGTGAGATGGAGTAAAGGGGGCCTTTAGTTGGTCTGCATAAGACATGTGTCTTATCCTTTATATTGTTTTAGTGAGAAACCTCTGGGGCCACTCCAGTTGGTGTAAGTGCCTGGTTAGGTACATGCAGAAGGGGGCATTTTACTCAATTATGGGCCTGATGAGGGCTGAGTACAATGGAACTATGACTTCCTTTGATCTTGATGCAATGCATTTACTTATAAGCTGAGCCACATAGAAGGATTTCCTCACTACCACAGCTACCTGATGGCCAGATTTTAGGTTACTATTTATCTGTGTTCCTATGTCCCTGGGTCTACTTTTAAGGGTGTGCTATCAATATTATAATTTCAGGGATATCTGATTTACTGAAGGGTATGATTACACATTTTTAATACTGAGTCTCAGACCATGGTTTTGACACCAGTCATTTGTCATTTTTAGGCATTTTTGTAGGATGTCATCATCATTTGTGGATTCAGTGATTGCTCCCAGAAGCCCCCAACATTGGCCTTCACTACAGAGAAGTATATACCAAACAGAAGGGGTCCTAAAACTGAGCCCTGAGGGACACCGCTAGTAAAAGTTTCTTATCGGAAGTGGATTTTCCTATCCAATCAGCATGTGTCCTGTCAGTGAGCCATTTGGCTATCCATGTGATGATTCAGGGAATTATGAATAACTCAGTAAGTTTATCTATGATCCCCAAAGAGGTGATTGTGTCAAAATCGTTCGCCCTGGTGACTTTCTCGAAGAAGGACACTATCAGAGGTCTCTGTGTCATGGGCATGTGCAGACATACTGACTGTGTCCAAAATATGCTCAGGGGATGTAGGAGCCCCAACTTCAATGTTAGACTGACCCTCTGCATCCCAAAAGTATGCCTCTTCATCACCATCATCATCAGAAGCTACCAATGCTACAACAACAGAAGATAGATGTTCCACGTGCCACTGTCAGTATTACCTATGATAACAAGCAATAAACACAACAATCAGAAAAAGAGAGAATAAGTTGATCACATATTTTCCTTACATGAAAGGTATGTTAAACTTTAACAAATGCTAAAGCAACACTAACTTTGCTCAATTATAGCCATGAATATACATGATATATACAGTAATAGCAATAATCAAATGTGCGCTTACCATGTGCAGATGGGCTGGTAGCCTGCAATCCAGTAGTGTCTGTATGTGAGGAATGGTAAGGAAAGAAGTCTGCTAAGTATCACAGTACAAATGAAACAAGAAAAAGAGAACAGTCACCTTCACAAGTGCAGATTAAAAATCTTCTCATACAAAAATGGAGTAAACAGTTAGATCCACCACCCCAAACACCTTCTACTATTTCTTTATGACTGTAGTCAAATTCACAGTTATTGCTGTTTCTCTATATATATTTTGGACATCAGAAATGTATGCATATAAAAGTATAACAATGGCACTTGTATTTTGCATACCTGGGAGGTATGCTTGTGACACTCTGGGTCTGTCGTCCACATTTGCACAAACATCAAGGATATTCAGGGAACTTTCTACCAGGCTATCTGGATCTCTAAAAGTGGACAGGAATTCCTCTGTTTCAGTAAGTGGTGGTTTGGTAGCAGGACCACTCCCCTGATAACCACCTGTTCTCAAGCAATCGTAGGCACCCTATGGTAGGAACTGGTTATCATATCACTAGCCTCATCTCATATCTGGGAGTAAACTCTCCCATGCCCTCTGAAAGCATTTATGCTATCGACCACCTGCTGTCATATCCTGTCTTGGATAGAGTGGTCACCTCTGTCTCTCCCTAACAGAAAAGCTCCATGGCAAAGTAAGGCCTAGATAATTACCTCATTTTCTGCATCAGTGCATGTTGGCTTGCAGGGTACAGATGAGCTCAATTATGTGTGACCGCATGTATCCAACAGGCACACAGCAGTTTATAAGTTACTGCACCCTATGACTACACCCAAGTTAGGACAGCCCTCCCCAAAATAAATAAATATTTTTTTTTATAAATCAAATAGCAACAATGATCTGTAACAGTTCTGTAATACAGATAACACATATTTAACAATGTAATACATTGCAGCATTAACAATAACAATTAAAAATGTAGCATTAGAAATGTAAAACAAATCTAAGTGCCATATCCACTGCTATGGAAGGCAGTCAGATAGAAATCCAAAAAATAACGCACATTTTTCTTTTTCTGTTAATAAAAAATGCTAGACCTTCTTACAAAGTTAGAGTAGACTCATCTGCAATAACTGTGCAAACATCAAATTAAATGCAAACTAAAAAATAAGACGTAGTATTCTATAGCATATTTTTTTGTAATGCAGACATGGCTATGCCAAAAGAAAGTGATAAATAAAAAAACCAATTAAGATAAAACATGTTTTTCAGCAGTCAGTGCAATTCTTCTTTCAATAATAAACCAAAGGCATTATGTAAGAAATAACAACATACATTGGCAACACAGCAGTGTAGAAAATAGATCATTCTCCAAAAGTGGTGTGTTTTGTGGCAGAATCGAGCACTCTCAATCAAAACATTCTCCCAAGTTCAATACCAGGGCATTAGATACATTATTACCTTCACAGAGTGCAGAGTCAGCCCTGTGAGCACTGTGAGAATTCAAATGAGGTGTTAAATCATTAGCATCCCTGAATACGGCAATCTGCACTAAGTGTATGGAATGTTAACATGGTGTAAGGACCATCAAGATTACATGCATCCACCTTAGCTATGCAAGAATGGGAAACGAGAAGTGTTCCCTGCTAATGGGCTCCAGATGTCAATGATTACCTTGACTGCAAGAACAGCTAGCTTTCATAGTCTTCCATCTTTGATGTACACCTACTGAAGGTGTGTCTGGAAAAAGTGACTTACTTAAAGTCTGAAAGTACATTGAGTGATTTAGGAGAGCAATATTCCTAACATTCAAATGCTGGCTTTAATGGCCATAGTTACTGACCCTAGTAAGAAATGCTGTTCATATTCAATAGAGCATTTTAGGCACTGATAAAGATAATATATGCAATAAAACAGAGAGAGAATTGCTATTAAAAAGCATAGAAAAAGGAATGAGGCGCCATACAGAAAGAAAGGAATACACCTGCAGTGTCTGCAGTCTTTATTTAATATTGTGTGAGTACATGAGTATCCTAACTGTTTGCAATATCCCAAATCATACCTCTCAACTCTACTGAATTCCTCGGCATTTACTGGTTTTGGGGTCCAAATAAAGGGGTGCCACAAATTCCCAAGTCACCCCCTTTATTCTTGAAATTCATGGCTTTTTTATTATTTTTTCCACTGATCTATGACAGCAGCATTGGCTGAGGGCTCACTGTCTAATTCACTGTACTTTGTTTATGGGCAGCAAGTAGCATGTGTGTGTTGACTGCAGCAGCAGAGATTCCAGGTAAGGAAAACTCAGAACTTTAGTTGCAATTCTAGCTTTTAGGACCATTCTCCAGATGTTTTATTCTTATGTGCTGCATTTAATGATGATATATAGAATGGGACAGTTCCATTCTTTCGGTTTGCTTGCAATTGCATTATGAGTTACGGTTTTATATTGCTGCATACAGCTGTATGTGTGATGTTCCATTCTTTCTTATATAGTGTGTGTGTGTGTGTGTGTGTGTGTGTGTGTGTGTGTGTGTGTGTGTGTGTGTGTGTGTGTGTGTGTGTGTGTGTGTGTGTGTGTGTGTGTGTGATGTTCCATTCTTTCTGATATGTGTGTGTGTGTGTGTGTGTGTGTGTGTGTGTGTGTGTGTGTGTGTGTGTGTGTGTGTATGTGTGTGTGTGTGTGTGTGTGTGTGTGTAAAATGTCCCAGTTAGGTATAATTAGTGGTTAAGGTTACTCAGGCTCAAACTCTGTACCTTAGGTACAAGAAGTAAAAGCCTGAATGAAGACATTATAGCTCTCAGCTGTACAAATTTTCACAGAATACCTGGAATATTCGGCTCATACTTTTGATCTGTTCCTCTTAAAATTTGGATGGCACATTGGTGCAGTGGTAGTATTGTCACCTCACAGCAACAGGTTCTCTGGTTCAATTCTCTGCTGAAGTGTCTTTTGTGTTGAGTCTGCATGTGCTCCCTGCATTTGAGTGGGTTTCTTCTGGGTGCTCCAGTTTTCTCCCATGATAGATACAAAGACGTGTTTGAAGTCTTTCTCCCCAGGCCTCAGCTGAAAATTGGCTTTCTTCCAAGTCAGACTTTCCCAGTAAACAAATGCTAAATAAAAATAACATTTGTGTTTTTCTGGCAAATCAGTGAGAACTGAATTTACTAAATAATGATAGCCATTTAAGTTTCAGTCTTCCTATCTTTCAGAAAACACATGGTAACACAACATTTTATTCTAGCAACTTTCTAAGATTATGCAAGTAATGTTTAAAATGTGTCCCTAGTTGTGGCTCTTTGCCCCACCCAATAAATGTTGGCTTTATCCTGATTTCCTGTGCTGCACAGTTATTCAGGAAAAAGAAGTTTACTGCTGCTTATGTAAAGTGTACTTGCATTGTTAGTAAGCACAACAAGTAGTATACTTGATTTTGCTGCAAAAGGCTGTGAGTTCTACTCCCACAGTATGTAGATGGATTGCCGATACTGTACTGTGTTGTACTTTTAAAGGGGTTGGATGCTGCAGTCCTGAAAATGTCCTCCTTTGGTGGAGATACCTAGTAACAATGAACCTGTTATCAGTTTGCCAACCATTCCCTATTGAAATATTACTAGCTTATCATTTTTGTATGTAACATAGGCAATTTATTCTTCAAAGGCAACAGGGACTTTACTTGTAGATGAAACAATGAAATATAAAGGTGTTTGCTAGCAGCAACCTCATCATTAGTTACAGAGCTCTTTAATGTGGAATTATTTGGATGACCTTTACTTCTGCAGAGACTGTGCATATTTACTGATACTGGTGGATTGTAGAAGTTTGAGTAGACTTTTATGATGAAAATGCTCTGAATTGGGCAGTTTTGTCATTATTGGTTCATTGCATTTTGTTTCATTGCTTACTAGAAAAATGTTCAAAACAATAAATTTAAAACATGCTCTAACAAGTGTGTTATATTGTACAAGGAATATAATTTAATACAGTCAGGAAGGTGTATCAAAGAACACATGTATGTTTCATGTGCAAGGGGCATATGATTTGAAAACAGCCCAAAGGTAATCTTTATCCAGCACTGGCCAGATGCATTTTCTTTGAATGTGGGTTTCAATGTTGTTTCAATGAATGTGAGTTTCAAGGTTAGAGAAGTTTTAATGCTAAGTCTATTTTCATTGTGAGACTGTATTGCTTTGTTTAGCAAATGTCTATTAGTGTCTGTGCTATAAAATGTAAAATAAAAGTTTTAAATGAAATCCAAATCATTACAGAAGTAAAGCCATATGCACATTACAGTGTTTATGGTATATGTGGTGAAATAGCCAAGTAATGGGACATTGGAATGGCTGCAGGGGGACTCTGGGGCCATATTTTGGTTGTCTGTTCTTCAGTTTGCATTTGAAACTTGGCATCCCACAATTCAATTGGAGTAGGTAGGTTTACATAATTATGTATGTAGATTTCATGTTAATCAGCATACAGATTTGTACCTATTTTTATGGGCCTTTGTTCAAATTTTGATATTTCCAGATTGAGAGTTATGAGCCCAATAATCCAGACATTTTGCAGTCAAATGAAAACGGACAATTTTCATAACTTGTTTCTGTTGCACTTTCAGTGTGATATGATACAATGTCTCATTACCAGTACATGTAAACACTTTTTCTCTTTGTTAATATATGCGTTTGTCTGTGGTAACTGTGGGACATACTCTTAAATGATTGTTCTCACTACTCTTGAGTGTTCAAATCCATACAGGTTCCTATTACAAGATAAAAAGTATATGATCAACATTTTTCTCCCTTGTATCATTTATGCTCCATTTGGCATTGCTCTCCATTGATTGGCAACAGAACATAGTGGTGAAGCATTTCACTAGCCAAGATGAAAACTGAAAATTTTATTGGGACTGCCATCAATAGCTCATTGAAGACTGGTATTGTTGCACTATCCTTAGCAGTCTGGACAGTAATGGGTGAAGAAATTCAAGTTGTCACACTTCTGTCTGTGTTATAATATGTAAAGGTATTGTGCCTAGGGAAACAGTACAAGGAATGAAGGGACTGAAACTTGCTCCCAGATAATTTTGCTGAGGGAGGTCATAATAAATCTTGCATTCATTTTGGTGTATGAATTGGTTCATCTGCAAACTCAAGTAAGGTCAGGACTGACTAAAATTAACACACACAGATAAGTAATTTGAAATGACATCAATATTACTTGTGTGCTGTGAGAGCAATGAAAAAAATTCTGCTGTTCGCTATACCCTTATGCATTCCCATGGTATTACCTAAAGTCCTGATATTGTCACACATACATGACAGTACTGATGTGGCAAAGAGATGGCTGAATATATCTGTGTAATGCAGCAGTAGCTGTGCTCATTGCTACGTATACACTGTGATTCATTTCATGTGTCTTCAAGTTTTTATTCCCAAGGGGTTTTTGAATGCTTTTGATAAATATTGCTTTCTATATTTATGCACTACTTGGCAGCACCAACTTCACTTTCACAGCTTAAAGAAAAAAGTGTTAAATTTAGCTTAGGCTACCTTATATAGCACATCCAGCCCAGCAGCATTGCATGACTTCCACCCCCTCTAGGTACTACTCAGGGAACAAAATACACCTGACAGGTAACTCTCTGTGACACAAGGTGTAAGTGCAGGCTAGCTGATGCATGTTTCAAATCTGCGTCACTGATAATTTTATAGATGATTTTCTACATTCACATTTAATCACATTTTGTGATACCATTGAGTTGTATAGAAGCAACTTTCCTTACTATTGCTAACAACATGCAAGCTTTTGCTTGTCCACTTTCACATTATTTGTGATTAACTACAAGACTAATAATGTGTTCCAAAAATTACATTTCTGATGTTGCAATGTTATGTGAGAAGGATGAATGTGTCACTTGAATGGACTTCTTGCTCTGGTCACTGTTACATATACTGACTGATTGCATTTAATTTAATGTCAGCTTTTTTCGCCATCACATATTTTTTTTTTCTAATGTCTTTTCTATTTGTTCTCTACTCAGCAGCAAGCAAAAATGGAAAAAAGTGAAAATTTTATTTTAGGCTGCCTTATTTAGATTAAATATGCCTGGTGTGGAAGAATGGCCCTTCACACCACAGATAGTACTTACTGCAAACAATGTACCTGACAGATGTCGAGTTCTGTGGCACAAGGTGTAACTGAAGTGAATTGAGCAAAATAATGCACATGAAGCTCTGTTTGACTGATGTTTAGAGAACACATTGTAGTTATTTCAAATATGTAATAATTTTTATTTTTTTAGTCATTTTAATTTGCATTTGTTCTTCACTTGGCAGTGCACAAACACAGTTCACTACCCAAGGAAAAAATTGAAAATTTTAGTTTAGTTTGCCTTTTGTAGAACAAATATGGATGGTGTCATTGTGCATCCCGCCTCACCATGGATAGTACTTTACTGTGCAATGAACCTGACAGATGTCCAGTTCTGTAATACAAGGTGCAACTGAAGTGAATTGAGAGAAAGAAGGCACATGAAGCATTGTTTAAGTCCTGTTAAGAGATCACACTGACATTTTTTCAAATATATAAAAAATATATTTACAAATAGAAATAATGACTTTTTCATGGGAATGCATTCCCAGGACTAATTAAAATCATACATATTCAGACCTGTCTGAAACGTATCTCCATTCACTCCCAAATTAGTATCATTCTAATTTCCATGCTTGATCAGTAGTTTTCCTATAGCAATGTCATTTAATAAGCTAACTTTCAATTTGTTCATGTTTTATCCCATGAGTTTGACTACCAACTGGTATAACAATATTTAAACATTGAGTAAGCCCCAACATCACAATATGTAACAATTAATCATTTTAGTTTCTTCTATACTGCAAGGAGTAGAAACCATGCCATTAAGCATTCCATTGTCGAATAATGCAACCTGTGTCAATAGGTTGAGCATCACACATAGCAAAGCTCAATGCCTTTTGCACCTTTACTGCTATGTGATGAAAGTAGTGCCAATGTGCATGCCATGGAGTCAACCCACTTTCAATTGTGCAAATACTGTTGGAAAGGCTGTGCATCTTTGTACGAAACCAGTTACCCATGAGATCTGAAATGTCAGACATATTCCGTTAGCTTGACTTTTGCAGACATGGCTGGCAAGGGAAAGAACGGTGCTAAATTTAGAGCACAAAGGTGAGGTGTTGAGGTGTCCAGGATATTTGTGGCACTCCTCATGAAGCACTATAGCTGTAGGCTGCTGCAGGTGGAATATGCCAGGTCTCAAAAAAAGGCTTATGCTTGGAATAGTTTAGCCAATCTAATGCTGTCTCTAATGCAAAAGGCATTCCATGCACTGGGTATCAATGTTGCTACCACTACAGTAACCTCAAGAAGTGCTACCAGGACCTCCTAAGCCAATGGCAGGCTGAATTCAGGACTGTGAACACCCTCCAGTTGTGTAAGTATACTGATTCCTAACCTGTCTATGGTATGGCATTAATGATCTACCCAGCCACCTCAGGTACTCATTATGCTTTCATATATATTTCTTGTATTTTATTTTTGTACTGTACGGCTGTAGAGAAGACAGCTACCAACCATGAAGTATACCAGGAGAGAGTAACTTGCCTCAGACAGGCATGTGGTAAGTATGACTCGGGTCCAAATTCAAGCCAAATCTATATTTTCATTCCATGAAACACTAGCATCTTGAACAGACATAGCTCAACCTTCATCTCAAGCATGCATGCTTTCCTCAATAACTCTTGCTTCTTGCATTAAGGCAGTCAAATACCAGCTTAACTATGTTAGTGTTCAATACCCAAATGCAGCAATTACTTGTTATTATTGGATAAGTATTTATAAAATTTTAACAGCAATAATATGTAAGGAGGAATTAAATTATGATAATTGTAGTTGTTAACTTGGAATGCATATTTCCTCTACATCACAGGAAAATAAAGGCTGCTCTTTGTTATATCTATTTTTCTTTTATTTTGACACATAAATACCTTTCCATCATATATGGATGTGGCAAAAGTGTACAACAGTAGATTATTATAATTGTTTATGTGTTGTCAAACAATGTTTATTGAAAAATAAATTCAGTACTGTATCATGCCATGTATCTAATTATCCCTGTTGTTTGTCTCCCCCACCTTTTTCATAGGTTCATAGGTTGATACTAGGCTATCGGCCCAAGGACCTATACAAACCTAGTCATAACAATTCCCTGGATATTTCTTCCCACAATATTTACTTCCCTGGACCCCTGTCTAGCAGGGCAACTGACATGATTCCCAGGTGAATTTCTTATCTCCCATCCAATCGTCAAGGTTCCTTTTGAAGTGGGCCAAGGAGGTGCTCTGCTTGACTTGTATGGGAAGTCTAGTCCAAAGTATGGGAAGTGTCTGGGTCAGGAACCTATCCCTCCAGCATGTTTTGTTCATTGTGATGACAAGGTTTAGATCCCTGGAGCATGTGGCTCTGAGGGATTGGAATTTCTTTAAGTGGAGCATGTCCAACAGCTCAGGGTTTGACATGGCCTTGTATGTTAAGCAGAGATCACTTCTCAGTAGATGATATGCCACAGAGTATAGCTGGAGTTGTTTTAGACGGTCAGCATAGAGCATCTGCTTTAGGCCTGTGATTCTTTTAGTGAGGTATGTCTGCAGCCTTTCCAGCTGTTGCAGATATCTTGTGAGGTACATACCAAATGGGTCATTGTACTCTATAATGGGTCTAATGAGGAATGAGTACAGTGGGACAATGAACTCCTTTTTTCTGGATGAAAAGCCCTTAGTGATGAGGTGTGCCACATAGGATTTCCTGACTGTTGTGGTAATGTGGTTATCGAAGGTGAGACCACAGTCCACCTGTGTCCCTAAGTCTCTCATCACACTTTCAGTGTTTAGTGTACTGCCACCTATATGGTAATTCATGGGTACATAGTTTTTCCCAAAGGGGATAACTATACATTTCTTGCATTAAGCTTGAGCCCATGGCTCTGGCATCAAGCATCTGTTTCTGTAAGGCCCTTTTGTAGAATATCCACATCATTTGGGGATTCAGTAAAGGCTCCCAGTTTGCAGTCATCTGCGAACATTGTTAGCCAGAGTCCCTTAGTGTTGGCCTGTACGTCAGAGAAGTAGATGCCAAACAAGAGCGGTCCCTGGACTGAACCCTGGGGTACTCCACTTGTCACTTGCCTGGAGCTGGATTTGGAGTCGGCTACTTTTACAGTCTTGGTTCTGTCAGTAAGCCAGTTGGCAATCCATCGAGAGACATAGGGATTTATGCCCAGCTTAGTAAGTTTGTCTATGATTCTGGAGTGGGGGATGGTGTCAAAGGCCTTGGTAAGGTCCAGATAGGCTGTGTGGACCACCTTACCCTCATCCACAGATCTGGAGACTGATTTGAAGAAGACAATCAGGTTCAGGAGACAAGAGCGGTCCTTCACGAACTCAAACTGGGTAGGGTCCAGTGTTTGAAGGTTGCCAATGTCTTTGTTTATAAGTTCCATGATAATGCGTTCCATGCCCTTACAGATCAGGCTCGTCAGATTGATGGGACCATAGTTCCTGGGATCCAAGGTGGATCCCCCCTTGTGGAGTGGGATAACTGTAGCTGTGCACCACTCAGTGGGCATGAAGGCTGAGGTGAGGCTATGGTTAAACATGACACTTAGGTGAGGTGCCAGTTCATTTTGTAGTTCATGTAGTACACAACCCGGGATGTCATCTGGTCCCATGGATGCTGTATTCATAGCTTTGGAGAGTGCAGTTTCTACCTGTGTGGCCATGATTACAGGAATTTGGCAATCATTTGATATTGAGATGGACCCTTTAGGTGGTGAGAGGGTGGTGAAGTTGGCACTAAATCGATTTGCCAGGATATTGGCAATATCCTTGGGATCAGTATATTTAATGCCATTCTGTTGTAGCTCAGAGCATTTCTCAGCATTGCCATTTAGATTCTTGACATAACTATAGAATGCACTGTGGTTGTCTTTGGAATCTTTGGCAATTTTATTTTCGTAACTAGCTTTGGAGGATTTTATGAGGGATTTCAGCTTCTTACTGAGGCTGGTAAGGGAGTTTTTTGCATCCTGGGATTTTCCTCTTTTCTGCAACAGTTTCTTTCTTCTGTTGTATAGTTTGTTTATGGCAGGGGACCACCTGATTTGCTTTCTTTTTTTGGAGGACAGTGTCTTGGTTCTATTTGGGATGGCACGATTCATGCACAAGTGAATTTGCTCGTACATTGCCTTATTGTAGGACTCAGCAGTTGAACTTTCAACTCCCGTCTGCATGGGTGTCATGAAGTTTGTCACTTCAGACACGAGTAGCATGAAGTTGGCTTTGGAGAAGTTCTTTACGGAGGTTTCCTTACTGTTGGGTGGGGGTGGGATGTGGATGTCAAGGATGATTTGCTTATGGTCAGACCTAACCAATGAGGGGGTAACCACTGGTGTGGAGCATCTATCTCCCATGTTGGTAATGACCAGGTCTAAGATATTGGAGCCCCTGGTGGGAAATTGGATTAGTTGATCCAGAGCATTGGAATTTATGAATTCCAAGAACCATTGGGAAAAGGTGTTGGTACCCGAGTAGTTTTCCCAGTTAATGGCAGGGCAGTTGAAATTATCCAGTATTAGGGTGTTTCGTTGTATCTTAATATTTTCCAGTATGTTTAGAAAGGTGTAGTGAGAATCTTGGGGCATGGTGGAGGATCTGTAGCAAGCTACAATTTGGATTGCAGTCTTACCTAGTGTTAGTTACACCTGGAGAATTTCAGATGCATTGTGTTGGGCAACTGCCCTGGAGGTGTGAATATCCTTGGTGAATATGGACACTCCTCCACCTTTGGTATTTCGGTCTTGGTTTGGTGGCCGAAAAGTGTGGTAAGAGTTGTAGCCTGGTATTGCAGGGGTGCTCTCTGGAGCCTTGCACCAGGTCTCAGTTACTGCACAGATATCAATGTTCTCCATTTTTAGGAGTGCCTCCAGAGAGTGCATTTTGAGGTTTAGACTTCTAGTATTGAGTAACATTACCTTCAGATTTTGCATGCTTGTATCTGTTACGGTGGTGGTTTTGTCCTTTGAACCTTGCCTAAAAAGGCACTATAGGGGTGGCAAGAGCTTTATCCAGTAACCTGAATCCCAGGGGTGACAGGTGCAGACCATCTCTTGTAAAGTATCGTGGTTTGTTGATCATGTTGTCCCAGCCAGACAGATACAAGATCCCCTTTGAATGACACCAGAGGCCTAGTCAATTATTGAAGTCAATCATTTTGTCCTTATACTGTGGTATCATTCTGGGTGAAGGCAGGATGCTACTCAGGGCTAGGGTCATACCTGCATGGGCCACATGATCTGAGAGCTCTTCCATGTCTCTTTTCCTGTAGTCCTGGGAGGTACATCTCAAGTCATTCACTCCAACATGGACAATGACAGAGTTGTATTTGTACTCGCTGTGGAATGACTTGAGTGCATGCGTTATATGGTGGATCCTGGCACCCGACAGGCTGCTGACTGTAATTTTCTCCTTGTTCAGCCTGGTGAATGGGACATGAGTGTGCCTGACTATAGAGTCACCTATGACTAAAGTGTTGGGTACTTTGTCTTGCCTTAGGGGCTGTTGTTGGGTGGCACACTGGTGTTGTGATTTATGTGTCACTTTGGTTGTGACTGGTGTTTGTTTGCATTTCAGCTTCGGAGGTCCTTGTTGCTTGGGCAGGTTAATGTTAAGGGCCTCCGCATATGTGGGTTTAGTGTTGCTATGTGTGGGTGTTGATGGTGTGGGTTTTGAAGAGCTATGTGTTGCTTGAGGTGTAGTGCAGGTGTTAACCTTCTCATCTTGACTGTCTAGCACAATCTTGGCTTGAGAGAGCTTTGCTTCCAGTTTGGCTATGTAAGTGCATCTCTCACAGGTTGTAGTGTTGGGTGGTAGGAGGAGAGGGTTGTCTGTGTACATGAGGCAGTTGCTGCATTGCCCCAGTATGCCCAGATTCACCAGGTGGACAGGAGAAATCACCGGAAGCTGACCCTTGGACATGCCTGTTTAGGTGCTTTTTTGTAAAGTACAAGAGCTGTTTTCCCTTACCTTTGCAAGGTACTTTGCAATTTTAGGCTGTTTAGTGCCTACGATTAATTTCTTCTTATTAACAAGGAGAGTTGAGTGCTTGTATCAGTTTAAGGCTTCCTAGTCCTTTTCAGCAGGTTCTAGAGCAAGTGCTAGTCACAGGGGTTCAGATTTTAGTGCTACTACTGAAAAACCAGCTAGTTCTAAGGGAAAATTTGAAGAGCAGACTTTCTGGCCCCTGGAATAGTTTAACCATAGCCCTGCAGTGCTGCACGATGCGAAAAATGCATAAACACATGCGTTTTTAAGCCAGAAAGGTGAAAGGGATAGAAATCAGCCCCAAATGGCTAAAATTACAATTTCAGAGCTGGAAACCACTCCTCTAGTGTTAGACAGGCAGTACAATGCTCACCACTCCCACTGGTAAGCAGTAGGACTTCCCTCTACCACAGCAAGGTCTGGATAGCTCTGAACACAGAAAATAAAGTCCTGAAACCAGCAAAGCCTGGGATCTGGACTATACTAGCTAGGAAATGTGGGAAATGAGCAAACAAGATAGTATTTTTTTTTTATTAAAACAGGCTAAGCAATGCAATAATACACTAAATAAACACAAAAAGGCTAGCACACTTGAGTGTGTAACCCTAAACAGTAAATACAATTAGAACTCTACAAAATTAGCAATTTAAAACTTTTTAAATGAAGCAAGGCAAGTGCACAACTGACAAATAATTTAAGAGGCAGTAATATAGTAGAATAAGTAGCTAGTCTACATATACAGAAAAGTATATATATATATATATATATATATATATATATATATATATATATATATATATGTACAGAATAGCAGCTAAAATACACTAAAACAATTCAGATGCAGTGCAACCTAGAGCACTTGAGTTGTAGCAATATTAAGGCAAATACAGCTTTAATAAATGCACTCTAAAATATACTCTATGTTTCCAAAATATTTGGGAAGCACAGTCAGAACACAAGGATATTCAAGCATTTTTTTTTAAGGAAAGGGAGAAAGGAGAAACCGAAGGAAAGAAACTAAGTGGGTTGGCCTTCTCAGATGTTCTCTCTGTATTAAGTAGAATGAGCTAATGACACTAGACTGGGAGGCGTGTCCAAGATCAAATTTAGAGTAGGGGCAGGCAACTGCAAGGTCAGCAGGTATAAAGACAAGATGTCAATAGGGAGGGAGGGTGGAAGAACACTGCAGAAATGTTTATCACAAGTGAGCCAATAGCTATGAAATACAGTACAATTATGCAGTATACAATAAAATTGCTATAAATATCTAGAATAAGCAATAACTACTACAAATAAGCAAAACCTACCCTGCCTGACTCTCTCATTCCTAAGCACCTTTTACAGCATTCCTCTCCCTCTCTCTTTTTATTTTTATTTTTTTTTTTTGGGGGGGGGTATAATTTATTAACAATATGCTGTTTGCATAACCTGCAGGTGAAAAATGAATGATCAGCAATACAGAGAGGTATGCTGACCACTTCAGCTCTGCCCACCATACCTCCACAGATAGAAGGACAGACACCCAAAGCTTTGAATTCACAACATGTCAGTGCTACATCCACAGCCCCTGCCCTATCTGCTCTACCTGTGTCAGATACCTCTGCCCTGGTTACTGCTGTAGTGGTACCTTCTCAGAGCAGTAGTAGTGGAGGTGGTGATTTTGTCACCCATCGGGAGCTGACAGTGCTGGTGGAGGATATAATGGAGAGGGGCCTCAGTGCACATATCAGCAGGTTTGAAAAGGCACTGTATTGTATTGCAAAATCTATGCCAAGTCCAGCACTGACCCAGGGAGTTGCTGTAAGAGACAGTGATGACAATTCTGAGGATGAGAACTACATCTTCAGTGTTCTCAAGTTGGATGTGGGTGCACCTCCAATGTCCGCTGCCTATCCACAATCATAACGTCACCCAAACTTTTGTCTCCATCAACATCCCTATCTGTCTTGTATGTTCTGCATGTCTGCACATGCTTCCTAACCTACCCTACCTGACTCTCTCATTCCTAAGCACCTTTTACAGCATTCCTCTCTCTCATAAAAAATACTAAAAAATGCACCCCCACACATAGCTCTCCATTTCATGTATTGGTCATCTTGAGACAATTGATTTGGCCCAATTGGACATACAATATTACTCTGTTGTTGTCACCCATTACTGATGTGGTTACTCTGAAATGTCATGAAATTTGTGTGTACAATTATACATTTGTGTTATGAAGAAGTGAATAGCTACGGTGCTCTACAAGGACCCTCCTGCAAATATCTGCATTCTTTCCTTGGTGTCCTACCCTCTGCTTACCATCCCCATTTCAAACACTGTCCTTTCCACAAATTTTTTGCATATTTAACCTGGTTAAAAATAGATTTTCACACACACACACACAAACACACACACACACACACACACACACACACACACACACACACACACACATGGACAGAAACATACCATGGAAAAGCCTTCACTTTATGTCCTTGGCATTTGCATGGAGTTTGGCATAGCACACCAGTGCTGAGTGACAGTGAATGTTGTTAAACTCCTCATTGCAAAAACTGAAGATTTCAATTTAATCTGTAGTGATCTGACTGCATTTCTGGAAATGAGCTTAAATCTGCTGTGGTATGGTAATGCAGACTGAAATCAGACTAAAGGCAGTGCTGTAGAACAGTTAATGTAACAATTCTTAGGCTGCAGGATGTAATAAAGTAAAAGTTCCTTTGTGGTGTGTTGAGATAATCACCATGTTTGTAGCCTGATGTTTTTGCATAGTGTCATGGGTTTCATTACAGATGTAGGTCAATTGTGTTGATTTGTGACATTTCATATTCCTATCATATATTTAACTACAAACATCTGTATTTCTCTCCATTTAAAATATTTCATTAATATTTTATTTGAATAGTGTAGCAAGACATTATTTGCAAAAACACTGCAGCTCCAACAGGGAGACTTATTAAGCCAATATTTTACTGCTTATGGATTCATTTTTGCACTCTCTTATCCCTTATTTGTACCTGTAGCAAGTATTTTATTATACAAAGCATGAACGATTAATGCTTTAATAAGTAAGACTAACTCCATACAGATGTTCCTACATGTTCCATAAAACATAGTGTTGCTATTCCTCTCTACATTTGTCTCTTTCTCTGTTCACCCCTTCTGCTTCAATAAATTGTCACTGTCCTTCAACTGCATTGATTAAATGTTGGGAAGTAGTAATTCACTGCCTCCATCTCACCATGTCAATGCATCTTCTAATTCTGTATCATTAATCCTTCATATCTACATTGTGTGTGGAATTATACAGCTTATGGCAATATCATTTGACTTTACTGCCTTCACCCTTCATCCATATTCCTCTGTTGTGCTTCATGTCACTGTATTGAACTACGTTTATTCAGTTTAATGTACTTTTCAACAAGATGAAGAGTTGGAAAATGTTAGCTATCAGAAGTATGACTTGCCATGAAGTGTGTTTAGATAATACTCAGGCATAATTATTTTTATTAGAATTCTTTAAAGGTTTGCCTACAGATGGATGAAAAAAATGTTTTCAAGTGTTTTGTTCTGACACTTGTGGATATAAATGCTAGCTACCTTTACCTAACACATCATTATCCTGCTGCTATATTAATGTGCCTACTACCTATTGTAAAGCCTGTCTTGTACAGATTGCACAGAGCAACACAAACTGCTGCTAATTCCTATTCTAACTTCAAAACTTCAAGATATTATTATGCATACGATAACACTTTGCCATCGGTAGTTTATTTCAGTTTGGCAGCTCTGTACTTAAAGATTGAAAAAAATATAAAATAAAATCAAGTAATTCTTGTTTTAGGTTGCATGCAGGTGATACTGATGTTATAATGATGTTTATTAATTTAGTTGTTTAATTTATTTGTGTCTGCTATACAGTGTTTACAGTTGCAAATGTGTTACGTGTTTGGTCAACCTATTCTTGCTTAATCCATCACTGTTATTCTGTAGTGCACTGTCCTATGGATGACTTGCATGTTTGTCTTGGCAATGCAGATAGTGCAATCATCCCGACATGAAGCCACAGGAAAATGTTTCTGATAATCCAGTGGCGTACCACAATGAATGTCTATATCATCCTATAATGTGAAACATGTTACTGTCCCTCAGAGCAATACAATGCACATGAAGAACAGTATCTTGATTTTAGTGTCATTATATGTGAAAATCATAGTGATGCTACACTTGCCTGTGCACACATATGCATTATTGTACAACCTGTGATACACGGTATTATCTGTTCCAAACTGTGGATTTTACTATTTCACAATACCAATGTTAGTCTTTTCCAGTGATGCTTGCAAATAATTCAGGGCTTTCTAGATTGTGTAGGAGGTTTGATCCCAGTATGCAAGGTTTGCATGTATGTATGTGTGTAACACTTGCTGCTATAGTCACTTCCCCTAAGAAGAATGCATTCAACTGTTCAACAGCCCCCTTAACCCACTTTTTACTGAAACATCCTCTATGAAACACTCTGATAAGGTCATTCTGACAAAAGTGCACTCTCTATCCTTAAGTTTCAGACTTCTCCTGTGGTGCTTGCAACTCATAGAGTGCTTTCTACATTGAGTAACTAGATAGCAGGTTCTATGCTGAACATGACACATTTGAGTGAGTGTGTGTGTGTGTGTGTGTGTGTGTGTGTGTGTGTGTGTGTGTGTGTGTGTGTGTGTGCATGTGTTTAATGCTTGCTACCGTATCCACTTCCTCTGAAGATAATTCATTTAAATGTGCACATAGTTCCCTTATGCCACTTTTCAATAAAACATACTCTATGAAACACACTGATGAGACCATCCTGATAAAAGTGCACTCTTTCTCCTCAACAGTCAGATTTCTCCTGTGGTGCTTGCAATTAATACAGTGCTTTCTGTATTGTGTAACGTAATAGGTAGGAGGTGCTCAATATGGGGAACTTTTGTGTGAGTGGGGGTGTTTAAAGTTAGGTGAAAAGAAACACTATTGGCTGAATGCACAGACTACAGTTATTGCATATGAGATGGATGTACAAGCAATTTATTGATGCAAGTCAACAACACTGCTGTATTCTCCAGCTCAGCATCTATATACAATACTAAGGTGACCTTACAGCTGTAATACCAGGTACATCAGAAATGGACATGATTTTGCAAAGAAATAACAGTGGCATCCATAGGAAAGGCGTTTATCACCTATGAATATGTAATACACAAGCAAGGGTTATATAATCGAGTAAATTAGAGTACTCTGCCTCTTATATTTATCCAGTTTTGGCCACGAACAGGTGACTGCAAATGTGTAGGTGCAAAGAACAACATACATATTCAATCAGTGCTGCTGCTCATCACACTAACATGCGTCTATCATGTAGGCTTAGTGTGGCACCTACATACTTTTTAATGAATCCTAGGAATTATCTATTAAGCTAAAAAAGTTATTTATTGAATATATGTATACAGATGAACTTTGCAAAACTGTAACAAAGGATAATAGTCTACCTCCAAATATGTTTATTAAAACAATAAATCAATATTTCACCATCTTATGTGCAATATTTGTCTTCTAAGTATCTTCTTATTCATAGACATTATCATTCTCCTTTGCATCAAATGCCTCTGCAACTAAAACCAGCCAGAGTTTGCTGTATCTTAAAAATAATTAAAAAAAAATACATTGCTCACCTTTACATGTAAGGTGAAACTGTGACAGAAAATGCAAAGAACAACACACTCCCAAAGAAAATAACTTATACTCTATCAATATTGTAAAAGCTCTGGGCTTGTAGAAAAAAAAAACAGATGACAAAATAAAATTAAAAAATCACCCTTGATATGCTCATCATGTCTTTCTATGTACTGCATAAAGAACAAAGTCCCAGAGAGTCAAATTCAGCATTTTTAAGTCAGTAGGTATAGAGCGCAAGAATGACTGGTGTAGCTGCTGTCCCCAGCCCTCTTTGTGTTCGATTTATTTGAAACATCAAGCTATGATCATGGCAAAGAGGGATACTGCCTTAATTATGTCCCAGATGATCCAGGTCTAAGTAGCCACCATGGTTATGGAGGACTGAGACACTGGGGGTGCTTTTTATTGGCTGATTCCTGCTTACCTATCCCAAGGGTAGGGGATAGTATTGATCTGGCTGCAGGATTAACACTTGTGAGACAAATTACATGTGCATGTTCTGTGCTAGAAGGCAGAACTTGGGGCCATCAGTCTGTAAAGGAAAGCACTGCTGTCCAACTAAGTAAAGAGTATGAGAGCTAGGCGGTGTGAGCATCACAGTTGCATCTGTCAGAAAACAAGCAGAAAGATTAGGAGCAGAAGAAAAAAGATATCCTAACTTTCTGCATAATTGTAGCAAAATCAAATGAACACCACAGAAGAATGCTCCAAAACCACAGAATAAGAGTCAGAAAAAAGGGAGCACTACACCATAGACATAAAAACAACTAAGAACTTTAATAACAAAATAAATCAAAAATAGGATAAGAGCTTTCGGCATGTGCCTTCTTCAGATCCTGCTGGCAAATGCTAAAAATCAACCTGTTTAAAAGCATTCTAGCAAACCAATTAAGCAATAATTAGAAAAATTAAGCAAGCAATTCAGTCACAACCATCACATGGCCCCTTTAGATAACATAGACTCAAACAAAAACCCCATTTCCAGCAAAGACAAAAAGATATAAAATAAAAAACTACTTACATTTAAAAAGAACTTGTCAACTCAAAATAAAAAAATTGGTAAAAACAAAATGAATAACACATTCAATACCTGAAAATAAACAAAAATAACCAAACTACTCTGAACTTAGTCTCACTAGTATTAACATACTAAACCCAGGAGCCACCCATTGATGACATAAATCTCACTGAAGCTTCAATCTTAAAAAGACGAAGCACTCTAATAGCATAACTTACTAACAGAGCACCAGAAATACAGGCTATGCCATAGTGAATCTACATCAGAACTTATGAACCAGTCTTCATTCTTTCTGCATAATGACATCCCATAATCAAGTATGGTGCTATGCCAGGGCACCTGCTCAGCTGAGAAACTGTGCACTTGGTGAGTGTCCCAATTTCTGAAACAGTAAACAATAAAAAAAGAAAGACAAAAAAATAAATTCTCTTTTTCCAGCAGGTGTGATAGCCACATCAGGCTGAAAATGTTGCTTTAAGAAAAGTCCTCTCCTTCTCCCACATCCATTACATGGGTCAACTCAGCTTCTGGCTTTCAGGTCACCAGTCTGCTGACTGGCTCATATACCAAGCCAGTAAGAGTGAATGAGGCATAAATAGTAAAGTGCAGTCTTTTCTGCTCATCTGTGTGTGTGTGTGTGTGTGTGTGTGTGTGTGTGTGTGTGTGTGTGTGTGTGTGCGCGTGTGTGTGTGTGTGTGTGTGTGTGTGTGTGTGTGTGTGTGTGTGTGTGTGTGTGTGTGTGTGTGTGTGTGAGCATGTGTGTGCACATGCACACGTGCATGTGTTCACTCACTTCAGACATGAATTGCCAGATTACCAACAACGAGGATTACAAATACCATTAATTTTGCCAGTCATTACAGTTTCAGATCCAGATTACTGTCAGTGAACCTCAGACAATTTCAGAGGATTATCATTTCCATCAGTCATGCCAGTCTTTAGAGTTTCTGACCTGGATTACCATTAGCAAAGCTAGGACTATTTCAGAGGGCTACAATTTCCATCACTCACTCCAATTTCAAATGATTGTTTTCTTTTAATATTAATCCCTGAATTATTAGAGTTCCATAGTGTTTAAAATGAACATAGATAAAGGGTAAACACAGGAGCACTGTGTGAGTTAGTGATAAAATCACACATTAGGTAAATTAAGTCAGAAAAAGATCAAACTATGTGCACTTAAAAGAGAAGAGCTCATTAACAACTTAGGGACTTAATCCTCTGTACTTACTGACAGACCTTCATGTTTTGTTAAATTGTACAAGATTACTGTCAGTTAATAATAACAGTGCTTAGAGTTTCATGGTTGTTACTTAAAAAATGCATGTGAATGTAAACCTTTTATTCCATTCAATTTTTAATAAATTAGTGTACTCTGCCTCTTTCCTTTATCCAGTTTTGTAGGACATCTCTCAGTTTTGTCCCTGTTTTTATGCCTTGTCCCAACTTGCCTCGTTTAAAGTTAGTATGGACTAAAACTCAGAACTGATAATGAGCTGCTACCTTTGTCAAAGGTATGGAATTTTATTCATCCCACCTTCATTTGCCTACCTTGCAGCTGTGAGCAAGTTATTTATAAGACAGTGCACCTGGGCCATAACTGAAAAAAGTCAACTCATCTTATCCCAGTCAATAAATAAGCAAAAAAAATGTATTTTTTCATGCACATCATTGAGGGTTACAGTTAGTCAGTAATGCCAGTCATTATAAATTCAGCGTTATTATTGTTCAGAAAATGCATATGGATACAAACCTGTTGTTTTGTTATCTTTTTAAGTGAAATCTGCTACTCTGCCTCTTATCTCCACCAGATTTTGAAGATCATCTCTGATTTTGTCTCATATTTATGCTCTGTCCCTCATTAACTGTTCTGGCAGGTAGTGAAGAGTATTAAAGATCTAAGCTGTTAATGAGCTGATTTTTGTTCCCATGGTACAAGGTTTGATTCCTTATAACTACATGTCCCTACTATGTGACTCTGAGCAAGTCACTTAACCAGACAGTACTCGAGCATCACCCCTGAAAAGGAACAATGTATCCATTGGGCTTACCTGGTTAACAAATAAGTAAACATATTTTTTTTTTTTTACTGGGAAATCACCAAGGATTACAGTCAGTCAGTAATTCCAATCATTAGGGTTTCATAGTTCTTCTTGTTCAGAAAATGCATGCAGTTGCAAAAACTATTCTGTTAACCTTTTAAGTGAATTCAAGTAATTTGCCTATCTTTCCCAGATTTTGCAGAACATCTCTGATTTTGTCTCATATTTATGCCCTGTCCCTCAAAGACTAGTCAGGCACTTAGCACAAAGGACTAAAGCTTTCAGCTGTTAATGAGCTGCTTGGGATGCCATTGGAACAGTGCTTAGTTATTTCATTTGTAACCTGCATAACTCTGAGCAAGTGACTTAACCAGACAGTGCCCCTTGAAAGGAAAAATGTTTCCAGTGGGCTTACCCAGTCAATAAGTAAAAAACTTTTTCTGAGAATAAATTACTATCACTGAGGATTATAGTCAAGTCAGTAATGCCATTTATTAGGGCTTCATAGTTCTTATTATTCAGGAAATGCATGTCCATGCAACACCTATTAGTTTGTCAACTTTATAAGTGAAATAGAGTTGCCTTGCACTTAATGCTCTGAACTTTTAATGAATTGCTTTATAAAGTCAAAAGAGTAGGGTTTGAATCCTTCCAACTCCATTTGTCTACTGTACAACTTTGAACAAATTACTCAAGCAGTACTCTCAGGTCACCCCTGAAATGGAGTATTATATCCAGTGGGTCTATCTGGTTAACAAATATAGAAAAGAAACTTATATTTAGAAATTGTGCATTTCTGGGTCTTTGTCTCCCTTCTTGAGCAAAGAAGTTAAGAGGTGCTTTTGTTTGTTCATTGTAAAGTCTGAGGCTTTCTGTCGAATTGTTGTGGACAGCAGTCAGCAACTAATGACAGACGTGAGTTTCAGACTTTGTATCTTTCAGAAAATGTTTGCTAATGCAAAGCTTAGTATTCTAGCAGCCTTCTAAGTATATAAAATAAATATTTAAAATCTGTTACAGAATTTTGGGTGTTTGTCTTT
This sequence comes from Protopterus annectens, assembly GCF_019279795.1. Classification (NCBI taxonomy): domain Eukaryota; kingdom Metazoa; phylum Chordata; order Ceratodontiformes; family Protopteridae; genus Protopterus; species Protopterus annectens. The sequence goes on from NC_056747.1 coordinate 446,830,055, forward strand.
GATTCTCCAGTTAAGTATTTAAGTGGGAAGAGGGGAGTTACAATGATTTGCATTATATGTTTCTGAAAGCAGTAAGATGAGATACATTTCTGGGTTATTTTTATGAATGTATTCATTCACTTGATTGCAAGTATATATCTGTAGTGTACTGTTGTTCAAGTAGTATTAATTAATGGTGTGTGTGTGTGTGTGTGTGTGTGTGTGTGTGTGTGTGTGTGTGTGTGTGTGTGTGTGTGTGTGTGTGTGTCTTTAAATCTGTGGTTTTCTGGTAAAGTGTCATGAACTGTAATCACTAAATAATGACACATTTTATTAATAAAAGTTTTAAATTAAATTCAAATCTCTGTCATCACTGTAAAAGTAAAAAATGGTATGCATACTGACAAGAGTGTTTTATGGCAAATGGGGAGAGATAGCCAAATAATGGAATATTAGTATGACTGTGGGAGGACATTAATCATGCCTAGTGCCCCATTTGACTATGGCTCTGTTATCACAATTCATCTGGAGAAACTGAAGTCCTACTATGCTCTAAAGCTTTCATAATGACAGCAGCTAAAGTGATGGAGCAGACTACACTTCCCTTTGTGCAATGCGCTTAGCTATGTTAGCTAACTTGTAAATGCCACCAGCTATGCACATTTTACAAGGGTTGTGGATAATTTAAATGGCATCTGATACAGAAGGAAAGATTACTGAAGTGATGGGATTGTAGCAGTATGTACCGCTTGTTGACAGTGGCACAAAACAGACTCAGATTTCTTCAGGTGCTTAATTCAGGTACTAAGCTACTTTCTTCCTGGAACAGTAATAGGTTAAGAAATTTCTAACATTGCCCTTATACCTTACTTTTATTTAATTATTTATTTTTTTCATGTATTGATTTTTGAAGCTCAAGCTTAGCTTTAGTAAGAAAGTTTAACCATAATAAACAGAATATAGAGGGTTATGATCAAGTCTCTGATCGTAACCACATTGTTATGTGTTCAAGACATGAATGCAAATCTTGGCATCCAATTTGAGACCACATAATAATGGGTCGTGATCTGTGACACCTGATCATAACTCTTTGTATTGCATGGAGTATTATCTACGGCATGCACTATTAGTTACAAAAGAAGAAAAAACACGATCTGTTTTACCAGCTTTGAAAGCCAGTAATGCACTTAGCGAGTGCTGTTGCATAGACAGCAAAACAAAGAAAAAAATCATGGAGAATTATTAAATACTGCCCTAATTTAAATACAGACTAATGTCTGAACACTTCAGTGGACAGAGGAGGAAAGATATTCAAGGACTGAAGGAACATCCCTTCTCTTATACCTGACCATCACAGTTCTTTTGAGGCTATGTAATATTTGTTGCAAACCTAAGAAAGTACAGTTATGGTCTTGTCTCTCGTTTTAGTAGTACATTAACAGGCTTATCTTTTTTCTGATTTTGGAGCATAATCATGGTGCTGTGTGCACTACAAGGATATTGTAAGTGTATTATGTTTCATAAAGGTCACACTTTTATTTTTCAAACCCAGTGCAAATTACACAAAAAGTGGGCTGTTTCTTTGGTCACTCAGCACTATAGGTAAAGAAACTGTTGATTACCATGTTTTTCTTTTCTTTTTATTCTCTTTTTTTTGTTTGTAATGTTGTCAGACTTCAGCTCTAGTATAAAAGTGTGATGAAACAGAATAAGCATATAATGCTCTTATTCGGCTGCAGTGCAGTCACACTTCTATTTATTAATCTCAGTGCTGTTTATGCTTATAAGATGATTCAGAGGACCTTATGCTCAAAGTATATATGGTGGCATACTTTAGCATGGAATAGAGTTTCCCAACACACCCTAGCTGGAAAATGGGGAAAAGAGAGAGTTGTATGTGTGCACATGTTCATGCATGAGTTTGTATGTGTGCATGTTTGTGAGGGCATGATTGTATGTGTGTATGTGTGTATATATATATATATATATATATATATATATATATATATATATATATGTGTGTGTGTGTGTGTGTGTGTGTGTGTGTGTGTGTGTGTGTGTGTGTGTGTGTGTGTGTGTGTGTGTGTGTGTGTGCTTGTGCATGCATGTGTGCACATACATGTATGGATATGTTTGCACATGTGTGCATATGCATGAGTGTTTATGTGTATGTGTGCGAGTGTGTGTGCATGTGTGTCTATGTTCAGTGATAGCACAGAGCATCTCATAAGTTTATTTCAAGTACTAAAATTGAAGCAGTTAACTAGTAATCAGGCTAGCCTACCCCTTCCTGCATTGCTTGATGGTTACTGAAGCTGTATTTTTTTGGAAAATGAGTTACTGTTTGGCTTGCCCATCAGATACCCTGGATTTTTATAGCTTGAATTTTCTGAGCATCTGCATAGTCTACAATGTTTGAAGATATGGGTGTGTGGTAAAACTTGCTATCCCACTTTTTGTATTATAACTTCTGTATATCTTTGTTCCCCTAAGAAATATTGTAGAAAGAAAATATTATGTTGCAACCAAGTGTCTGTTCTGGTTAGCAATGGCAGACTGGGCATCAAAAGAACTTTTTATAAGTATAAAGTAACCTTTTAACCATGCAGTGAGCTCCCTTCCTATTAATTTGTAAATGGTCCACATTTTTGCCAGTTTGTTCTGCCTTATGAGAGATAGTGTAATGTTCCATGTTTTGAAGATGGAAACTTGATCATGGCTGCAGTTTCTTTAATTCTATTGTTTGTTGGATATTATGGTAATGTCAAACCATACTAATATGTCTAAAAATGAAAAAGCCTCAATTAAAAAATAAGGATATGTATTTTTAATTATCTCATTAAAACTATAAATTCTTAAAGTTTACTACTGAGTCATATTCAAAGACAGGTATAATAAGATTCAGAACATCATTGCTGTATCATTTAAAGTCTTGTGCCCCCCCCCCCCCCCAACTGAAAAAAATATTAAATTCTGGGAATGGGTTGCTGTAATCAGACATTCTGTTTTGTATGCTACCCATGCATCTTAAATGTCTCAATTTTTCAGAATGTCCAGGATTTTGCTTAAAATTTTCCTGTCCCTCATAATTTTTTGTTTTTGATTTTCTGGTAAATTACTCATGATTGCAGTTAATCAATAATGCCAGTCATTGGAGTTTTATATTCAAAAATGCATGCTGGTGCAAAACATGTTCTATTAATTTGTTAAGTGAATTAAACTAATATTTAAAATGTGTTCCTTATTTTGTCCCTACCCATTATTTTAGCTTTGTCTAGAATTCTTGATCAAATAAGTTGAGAGGAATGATGTTACTCTAAAACACCCATATCGTATTTATTCTATTGGTGTTAGTACTGCAAACTAATAAGCTGATAGTGCTGCATTTAATCAGCTTATAGTGCTGCATTTAATCAGCTTATAGTGCTGCATTTAATCAGCTTATAGTGTTGCATTTAATCATCTTATAGTGCTGCATTTGCTTGGTTCACTTTTTATCTATCTCATTCTTGGAGAGCACTGGAAAATTAACATTGTGTGTTTTTTATGGTTATGACCGTATCTCATTTTTTTCATTATATCTTTGCACTCTTGTTTTAATAAAGCAGGATCAGTATGTTGCTATTATATTTCACTAGACCTCTCATGGTAAACTTATCTTGGAATTCTTTTTCCCAGAATCCACTTCAAGCCCCCTTTGTATGAATCATGTCACATATGCAAGTACATATGTATTTATTTTTTTTTAGGTAACTAGAAAGGCAGTATCACGAGCTACAGGAATTTGCACAGCTTCTAGAACCTATTTTATTTTCATTTTTTGCCTGAATTATTCTGATTTGTGTTCTCGGAGCAATTCTTACCTCTTAACAGTAGTTGTAAATGTTCAACAAAATAAACTAGCTGAACTGCATGCTTTAAGTCTTCCAATTGTTTTTAACCCAGATCCTGACAGATCCTTTCCCATATTCTTCCCAAGGTGCCAAAATATCATTGTAGTCCAGAAACTGTTTACTGACCACACTTGCTCCTACTTCAAACATACATTTAAACTGCTTTGGCTATTCACCAGTGCATTCAGTAAGAGTATGTGTGTTTTATCTTTATTTCTTTAAAGTATTTTATTGTTTCCATGATATCATCTGTAGTCTTATAATGCAGCAGAGAACAAAAGAAGCCAATTTTCTCTTCTTGAATTTAGGTTAATGATATTGTTTCTCTTTCAAGTGAGGCATAGATATCTCTGTGCATGACATTTTCTCATATTCTTTGCATTGGTAACAACACCTTTGACTTGTTACACTATACCATACCAAAATGCCACCCAAACCATAATCCTTAAGCATTACAAATTAGTAGTTTTTCTGTGTTGTAAACATTGTCAGGATTTGTAAAATCATGGCATTCACTGCTGTTTTTTTTTTTTAATAGGGAAGTGGTCTTTCATTTTTAACAATGGATTATGGGTAGGTTGTTATCATGTATCTTGTACTTTATTGGTGGAATCTTCTGGTGTTTTTTCCACATGTCCAAAATGCCACATTATCTCACTACTATGCCAATATTGTGCCCCACCAAGAAAAGGAACCCGCTTGGAGCCACCATTGCTCATAACCCCTGCCTTTTGCCTCCTCTTTGTAGTTCCCTCACTCTGAAGTGGACAAAAAATGAGGTAATGGGTGACAGAGATTTGGTGACTAGGAGAGATCAAATTGTCAGAAAGAGGGTACAAATATTTTAAGTAACAAATTCTGCTTCAGTTAAGAAAATTGAGCAGCCAGCATTTTAAAATCCCAAGCACAGCCTGCATATTCAGGGGATGAAGATAATTTTCTGACACCTACATTCTGGCCTTCACTGACTCATCTTTAATTAATTCTAATGACACTAGTAAAGACTTGTTTTAATATTTTCAGTTTTGTGTGTAACCCTACATGTTTTATATCATCAGCAATGTGTATTATACAATTGCTTTCCATGGAGCAATTCTCATTTTTTAATTTCTCCAAGTCTTTTTTGGTTTATAATACCATGGTGGGAATGGACCCCATTACTAAGTCAAAGTATGATTAAAGTTCATGAAATTAGTATTATTTCAATCTTTGATGTTAGCCAGAAGTGCTCTTCATAGCAGCCACAATGTGTCCAGTAATGACTCCTTCTGCAGTTTATATGGAGTTACATGTATCAGTAACATATCTAAGTACAATTATAAATTCTTTTTTATAAAACCCATTGCTACTACTACTGTTGGAACTGCCTGGGTATCCTTCTTCCACATTGCCCTAGTTATTGCCAGCAAATCCTGATATTTTATGATGTGTCTCACTGTACGTAAGACACTGTAGTCACTGTGTATAGTAATTTTGATGATTAATGCTACTTTTGTCTTCTTTTCATGGACTACTATATCCGGTTTTCTCGCATCTATTTTCTGAACTGTTGGTAATGGGTGATCCCATGTGATATAAACTTCAGTTTCTATAATACTTTGTGGCTCATGTTTCCAGTATTTTTCACCTACTTCAATATTATAATGTTTGTCCACTCCCCAAATCAACAGTCTTGCCACATTATTATGCCTTTCAGTATACAGCCTTTCTGCCAATAGTATATCACAATATGTACGTAGTCCACTGTCTTGGGATGCCATTATTAACCTTTTTCTGGTTTAAATTCACCTCTCCATAACCATTCCTGTGTTCGATCCTGATCAACATTAGGTTGTTCCAAGAGTTTTCTATACCTGCAACTATACTTATGCATTTCCACATTTCTTGCCTTCTCATTTGGTCCTTCACCTTTTATTCTCTCTTTTGCTTTTTTGACACATTCAGTTGCTACCTGATTTTTACCTACTTCTGGTTTGATCTCCATTCCTGCTTGATCATAGGATCATATGAGCACAGGAAGTTACTATGCTATTGGCCCTGAGGCCTTACAGTCAGCACCTGATGCCACTGTCCCGCAGGAATACAGGTGGAATTCCAGGGGTGCATTTTCTGTTCCCGATCCAGTTATCCAGGTTGTGCTTAAAAAGGGTTAATGAGGTACACTGCTTGACGTGGAGAGGGAATCTATTCCACAAAAGGGGGAGCCTCTGAGACACAAATCTGTTCTGCCAACAACTCCTATTCATGTCACAGATTAGATTGGGGTCACACATGTGGGTTACTCGTGTGGAGCTTGACTTGTGGATATGCAGCAGTCCTATCAAGGCGGGGTCTGAGACTGCTCTTTATGCCAGACAAAGATCACCTCTGAGGAGTCTGTATGAGACTGAGTAGAGGGACAGGGCATTTAGCTTGTCCCTCTACGCAGTCTCATACAGACTGAGTAGTGGGACATGGAATTTACCTTGTCTGTATAGGGTAGATGTTTGAGGCTCTGGATTCTCCTGGTGAGGAACCCGTGTGGTCTCTCCAGCTGCTGCATGTGCTTTGTGAGATACATGCCAAAAGGGACATTGTACTCAGTAATGGGTCTTATAAGGAAGGAATACAGGGATGTTATGACCACCTTGTCACTGGATGAGATACCCTTACTAATGAGGTGGGCTATGTAGAAAGTTTCCGATACAATAGAGGCCAATATGGTGGTTAAAAGTCAGTTTGCTATCAACCTGGGTGCCCAATTCTCTCATGACTGATTGTGTGCTTAGGAACCTGTCATTAATGTGATAATTTGTGGGGATGTCACTCTCCCCAAAGGGGATGTGATGCATTTTTTGGCATTCAGTTTGAGGCCATGTTTCTGGCACCAGTCATTTGCTTGGGAGAGACCCTCCTGAATGATGTCACATCACTAGGTGAATTGATGACAGCACCCAGCTCGCAGTCATCAGCAAACTTGGTCAGCTGTAGCCCACTAGTTTTGGCCTTGCACCACAAAAACGTATATCCAAAACAACTGAGGCCCCAAGACTGATCCCTGGGGTACAATGCTCACTACAGATCTACCGCTTGAGGTGGCTTCCCCTATTTTGACTAGGTGAATTCTATCAGTAAGCCAGTTTGCTACCCATCTGGTAACATATGGATTGATGCCTAGTTGAGAGAGTTTATCTATTATACCCGAGTGGGGAATAGTATTGAAGGCTTTGGCCACAACAAGGTATGTGTTGTGCACCATCTTCCCCTCATCCATGGTTTAGGTGACTGTCTCAAAGAAGTCGACCAAATTTAGCAGGCATGACCTCTCCTTGATGAAACAAAACTGTGTGTGGGATTGAGTGTTTGGAGGTTATCAATGTCCCTGTTAATAAGGTCCATAATAATCTGCTCCATGACCTTGCCGATCAGGTTAGTTAGGCTGATGGGTCTATAATTTCCTGGATTCGTGGATGCTCCACCTTTGTGCAAAGGGATGACAGTGTCTGTCCTCCACTTGGCTGGGACAAAGCCAGTACTCAGGCTTTGGTTGAATAGGGTGCCTAGTTCCTGCCTGAGCTCATGTAGGATGCAGCCTGGGATGTTATAGGGTCCCCTGGAGGCTGTATTTTTTGCCTTTGAGAGGGCAATAATGACTCTCTCCCTAGAGATAAGAGGAGGGGGGCAGATGCTAGGGATGCCCTAATTTACTGATGGGGGACAGAAGGGTGAAGTTTTCACTAAACCTGTCTGCCAACAAGTTGGTGATATCTATGGCTCTTATGTGCTGTCCTTGACAACCAGTTCTGAGTACTGATATGCTTTTGCTAACCTAAGTAGGCAAATCATCTTAGATCTATTCTCCTCATCTTTCAAAACTTTCACTATGTTTGGGTCTTATGAGGTCATCAGATATGTATGCAGTCCCACGACTGCAGATCTAAACATGTAATCATTGATTAGTTATTATGTTTCTTTGATGATAATGAATTGAATTTATAAATTATAGAAAATTTTGATTATTATATTATAGTTATGTTAGCAGAACGAGTTGTTACTAGGTTTTTATATGGGACTATCAGTTTTTGTTTGGCTAGTGTGGCTAGGGGGGTAGGGGAGGGTTAGGGTAGGGTAGGGTGAAGTTGATGAGTAGTAAGAGTAGTTGTAGATAGAGTAAGTCTAGCTGTTTGAGTAGGCTGTAGTGGTGTGTTCTTATGGAGTGTGTGCAGTAATGAATCTGGCTATATTGTAGCAGATAGAGAGTTTGGTAGGGAGATTTTTTTTAAGTTATTATATTTGGATAAGTTAGTTAGAAGAGGGTGAGGCATAGGGTAGGGAGGAGTGTGGTTTGTCTGCTAAATGGTTCAGGGGGGGGTAGCTACTGGGGTCAGATCCCAATTTTTTTGTTTTACATTTTTTGTTGTGGTGTTGATGTGTGGTGTTAATTGAGACTATTATCAATAGTTACACCTAGTAATCTCGAAACAATCTATCAGGTTAAATAATTGGGTTGCATTATTTGAGATTATTTGAGGAGAGGGTAAAGAGAGGTGTGGGAGAGGAAGAAAGAGAAGAAGCTTTTTTTTAGTGGGTTTAGGAGGAGAGGAGGAGGCACCAGTTAGTTTTCGAGTTTAAGAAGAAAGACTGTTGTTTGGACTGGAGGGAGAGGATATTTTTAGCAGTGCAGATTAATAATGTTGAGTCAGTCAATTATTAGATGCAGGTGGCTTGTGGTATATTGAGATGTGGGTCATTGATAAATAATGAAAAAAAAGAAGGGGGGGATCCTTGTGGGGAACAAACACCAATATTTGGGAGTAAGGAAGATAGGTTGTTCTCCCATAGGACTGCTTGTTGCCTGTTATGGAGATAGCTCTTAAACCACTGTAGTGAGTGTGGGCTTAATTACAAGGAGGCCTATACTTCCTTCAGATAGGGAAATATATATTCTTGGTATACACTGATTTTTATAAATCATCTGATGAGCATGAAGCATCCTTCTTGTTTTCCTGTCCAACTTATCCAACACCTTTTGGGGGCAGTCAGTCACTCCAAAACTGTAAGTTAAGACAGGAAGAGCAAATTGGTTTGTAGCTTGGACTTCATTCCTAGATGTCAACAATGTTTTCAGCATTAGTTTTAGTCTTCTAAAATATTCCTTACTAAGTTTTATTCACATTTGTTCATGTTTTATTGTTGATCCTTCATCAGTTCCCAAATATTCATGCACTCCCTCTTGCTCAAGTTCTTTTATATTGCATTCCTGTCCCAAACCGATGTTTTCTTGGTGCTGCAGCTTTCCTACTTTAAAGGTCGCTTTTGCACATTTATCAATACCAAATGACATTCTTATATAATCTGAAAAAAATTTGATCACTTACAGTTGTGGTTTCAGTTCCTCATCTGATGAACTATACAGTTTTAAATCATTCACAAAAAGAAGATGAGAAGCCTTTACACTTTGTTGTTTTCTGGAAGCCAGATTGTAGCAATGACCTAACCTGTTAAGTAGACAACTTAATGGATTAAGGGCAAGACAAAAGAGCTGAGGTGACAGAGAGTCACACAGGAATATCCCCCTTTGAATTTTTATCCCTGGAATAACAATTTGTCCTTTTATCATGGCTTAACTGCAAAGTGGTTTTCCACTGTTTCATGGTCACTGTAATGTACTCAATCAGTGTAAGGTGTATCTTATACATTTTAAGCACTCTTTCATCCATGAATGTGGAATACTGTCAAATGCTTTTTGTAGTCTATCCATGGCATTCTTGGCCATGGATTCTTTCACTTTTTACAGTTTTCTGTTATGACATTATTTAACAACAAAAGATCTTTTGTTCCATATGACTTTCTTTTGCTACCCTTTTGTTCTACTGCCATGATTGAGTTTTCTTCTAAATGACTATAAACTCTGTTGGCATCAAATCCAGTGTATAATTTATACATCGTCAGAAGGCAAGTTATTGGTCTATAATTTATAGGATAGCTTGCAGGTTCCCTCTTAAGTAGGAGTATTGTTTTTCCTGTTGTCAACCAGGCTGGTGTCTGTTCGGAATGTGCATATAAATAGTTCTTACTCATGGCTAAATCTTCATGTAAAGATGTTAATATTTCTAGCCAGAAGCTAAGTACTGCATCTGGGCCTGGGGTTTTCCAATTAGGAGCTTTCTTAACTTTGTTTCAATCTCTCCGGCTGTTACTTCATCCTATTTCATATCCTGTACATTTGAACTTCTTATTCTTTCTTTTACTTCTTTTATCCATTTAGCATCTTTGTTATGTCACCAGTATCCATATTACTCTAACCATGCAGACACTAAATATGCCTTTGTAAAGAGCCAAAAGTTCTAAACTAAACATCACTTCCAGCTACCACAAGGCAGTAGGGAGAAATCTACAGCACACATTGTTTCATAACATTTTTATAAGCAAATGTTATCCAAAAACTAAAAACAAAATCCAACACTGCAGAGCTCATAAAAAATGTCTTCTAACAGTTGATGAAATGTAGTGCCACCTGGAGTACTGGAGCATGAAGTAAGTTTAAGGACACTTAATTTGTAAATATTTAAACTAGCAGAAGGAAGCTATAAACATTACTTTGGATAGCCTGGTCTTCCCTACCTTAATAAAAATAATAAGGGTAAACAGTCCCACTATGCTATCACACTGCCAAAAATATAAGCTACATTAGGCTTTTGGAATGAATTAGACCTTCAATTTAGAGTGTATGTTATGCTAAACAAAGATGGGGCCTTTTAGCTGTAGTCATTTTTATTGACTTGGCAAAAATGTTGACATAGCTGATCACCCATGCTTACTGAGCCATATCACAGTTGCCTGTGCAGCACTCAAGTAATGTCATAGCTCAAGGACTATATGTTAAGCACTTTTGTCCATGAATAGCTTGGACTTCGTCAGACTGACTGATGAAGTCCAAGCTATACGTGGACAAAAGCGCTTAACTTTGTTTAATAAAAGGTTTATATCCAGCAGATTCTGTACTCTGGGATTTTTTCTTTTGTTTTGTTTTATTTGTTGGTTATTAGTTTGTTTTTCATCACATTATAACAGAGAAACAAAGGACAGATATCAGAAGGCGTAGCTGTGTCTAAAAAAGGAGGGATGAAATCAACATCACTGTGATGGCTAGGAGCATGAGCCTTAAATCCAGCACCTCTGCTACCATTATAGGTGAAAATCAAATGACATTTGAATCCATGAGCTGTCACCAAATAACATGAGATTTACAGGTTATGGACCATAAATCTGTACCTTAGTCATCAAATATGTATAGAAGAAAGGGACTGGCCCTAAGAGCTTATGACAAATGCGTATATAAAATGTTGAGATTCAAAATGTCAAGTCTTAGAACATGAAGACTGAATGACTAAAAATGTGGAATTACATATACTAAGTCCAAGATTTTCATTTCACAGAATATTCTCTTTTCTCTGTGGTATGACAATCTCAGAGTTGATATATTTAAGTTTGGGGAATTTGGTGGCAAACATAAGGCATCTGGGGATGTAGAGGTGCTTACCACCTGCAAAAAACATGTTTAAAGTAGAAAAGCAATGTTTGATGCAAGCTTTAATTCTGTATTTTTGATGTTCTATCTGTATTTCAGTACTCAGCACTGCATCTCAGCATTTCAGTAGAGAGCTTTACACTGTCAGCTACAAAAACAGAATTAAAATTGCTGACTATCCAAGATTTCATCCAACTTGTGTTAGGCTCAGTGTTTTCCAATACAAACTAGCCAACAGTAACTTAGATATGACGAAAATACTGAATCCCAAAATACTAAAAACTCAAAATACTGAAAACATGTTAATGCTGGGGGACAAGCCCCCCTGCAGCCCTCATGTGAGGGCTGCACCCCTCACAACCCCTAATTATATATACCACCTCCAAGATCACATAGTGGAGAAGGGGCAAATTCCATCCTTCAGTATTTTGAGTTTTCATTATTTTGGGATTCACTCTTTTGGTCTTTCATTATTTTGGTAGTCAGTCTTTTGGTTTGTCAGTCTTCTGAAGTATTCCCATATATAGACACACTTCTAAATAGCTAACAAGGCAACAGCAACAGAGGCATCATGAGCCAATGAGATGCTCTACAACATGCTGTTGCTACTCATGCAGATTGTTGGTGACACTGTCAGTCATGAATGGCACCGGCATGAAGCTAACTAGTACATTACCATAAATATGTGTGTGTGTGTGTGTGTGTGTGTGTGTGTGTGTGTGTGTGTGTGTGTGTGTGTGTGTGTGTGTGTGTGTGTGTGTGTGTGTGCACATATGTATGAGTATATACTGATTTATTGAAATGCACAAACATTGAAACATAGTTGGTTGATGTCAGCAGTTTGAAAATCTACTTGAAAAAAGTAAAATAAAAACAAAAAATGATTGCAAAATGAAAACAGTTTCCTTTTGTGGTCACTTAAAAGCTTGCCAATAAATTCAGACACTTATTTGAATAGTGGTAGTGTTATAGGAAGGGGTTTTCTAAGGTAAGTATAGAGTTGGGGAGCAGGGGTAGTGTTAACATTAGGGTTAGGGTTAGCATTCATTACTGAGTATGAAGCCACCCCCAACCATATTTACTAACGTGGTAACCTTATCCCTTCTCCTAATCTTAGACAAACCCTTCCCTTAACAGTACCAGTACATGAAATACTCAGACACACATCACATGCTGCAGAATATATGCACAACAATAAATGTATCCCCCTTCTCTACCCATTGTTCTTACCCTAATGCACAAATACTCACGCACACCCTCCCTTCCCTAATATTAAAATGTTTTGTATATCCAAAAGTTTTGGCATTGAAAACCCAAACCTACACTTACCTTACCCAAATGCACTGCAGTTAATCTTCTACACCTTTACCACTCAGCAATGAGTTATTTTGATAAATTTCTGAAATATTCCAATCTCTCAAAGAACTGACAATTCAACAGAGTGAAGTGTGCCTCTATCTTTCTCTATGTTATAATGAAAAAAGACCTGCCCAGGTGTGTCTCAGGAGAGGGACAATCAAATCTGAAAATGGTGTGCACTTATAAAACATTCAGCATGCTGGATCTGGCTAAATGAAGAATGATAAGTGTCAATAAATGTGCATAACTCCATCCATCCACAACACCTTTCTCACATTTTTGCATATGGGGTCAGGGTGTCACTTCAACAATGACAATCATCTACAGGCAAGGTTTACACCACCGGATGGCTAGCCCTGCCACAGTATCCATACACTCACACTCAAATCATGGCCAGTTTAGAGTGTCCAGTCCACCTACTGCATGTCTTTGGCATGTGGGAGAAAACTGAAGCACCCAGAGGAAACCCATGCAAACACAAGGAGGACATGCAGACGTCATACAGAAGGCATTCTAGCCAAGAACTGAACCAGGGAACCTTTTGCTGTGAGTTGATAATGTTATCTGCTGCACCACTATGCTACTCCAATGCATAACTGGCACACATGAATAGTAAAAAAGCACTGCATCACCCAAAGTAAAGCAAATTAAAATATTTTTTTATTTTTTATGTGCTAGTGCATATACACACTTGTTGGGATTATGCTTCTGTACACAACTTTGTTTTTTATTTTTAAGTTTAGTCTTTTATTAAGAAACTTTTTCTTCAGATAGTACAAGCCATGCAGAACAGTATGGTATTCTTTACATTTCATCAACAGTCATAAGAAAATATTAAAAATAATAAACTTAAAGAGTAACGGTAACACAGATTGCAGTGCTAGTGAGACAAGGTATAATGCCAGTAAAAAATGTATAAATAGAAATATTCCTTAACCCCGTCCCCTCAATATCTTTACAATTATATCAGGTTCTATCCACTTGTCATATTGTGTTTTTTTGTATGACAGTACAAACTATGTCAGGTATTCTAAACAATTCTGAACATCAGTCATATCTTCTTGGGTATAATAGACAATATAACCCATTCTGGAAAGCTAATCTCATTATCTTTCTTACCCTATTGGATACTGATTTCATCATTATAACATTAAAAGCTATACAATAATGTCAGTTTAGTTATTTTTAACCTCAGGTATGTCTTCAGTCTGCTATATTATGTTACAGATGATCAGGCTTACCAAAGTAATCTAATGCTTTGCTCTTTGGGCCTATGATTTGCTTAAGAGTGCAGATGGAGGAGAAAGTCTGAAGAAATGGTATTCATTCCATAATCCCCCTAATATAACCCTATCTGGAAGAACTAAAACAATTTTCATCATCGATTTTTTATGTTTTCCTAGGGATCCAGTTTAATATACAATAAAATCATCTGCAATTCTAGCATTGCAATAGGTTTTCCATTCTGATGCTGGAATGCATTTGTGAACATAAGCAAGGGTCAGCATGAGCTGATTATGCTCTCATTCCAAATGTTAGCCTCTCCTCCTCCTCCCATCCCAAAAATTACAATGTTTATAGATTCTTTCTACCAATCACACCTTCTCAGAGCTTCTGACATTCCCTCCATCTAAACTGTGCCCTGTTACATTTCCATAAAATGTGAGTCAAGGAATATCCTCTTGTTTACATCTCCATCAGTCTGTGGCTTATGTTTTATGCATTTTTATGCATAATTTATGCAGAGTGAGGTACGACTGATGTAGGGCACACATATACTGATACCAAATAAAAGGCTGTTTTCTTAGACTGTCTTATGTGTCCTATATGTGTTGTCATTGAGTATCTGTTTATTAAGGGGCTATATCTCTTTCCCAAATATGCTGGAGTCTAAGTATGGCAGACTTCCTTTTTGACAAGTCCTTAAATATCAGACTACCCCTACCCTTCCTGACACTCCCCCAGTTCTTGCAAGTCACAAATCTTGCACCTTGATATTTCTTCTTTCTATAGATAGCAAAATAAATGGTGGAAAGCTAGCAATGTGTTAGGCATTTATCTGTTGTTTGTATGGTACAGTTTTTCTTATATATTGTCACTTTCTGTTCTGTTTTTTATATGTACAGCTTACTGCCTCTATGTTCTACTTTTTTTCTCTGTTTTTTTATGAATTATTTCACCCAGGCAGTACATGAACAGTATCAGTTATGATTAGTGTATTACCCTGCTAAACAAATGTAAAATAAAATAAAACAAAAGCAGCTGATACTTTTCGATTACTTCTCTGAAACTAAGGGTTTAAAGGGTAGTTTAATATGCCTTTAGTCTCCACAGTTTGATTCTAGCTATCAGTGTCACCCATTTTTTAAAACTCAGTTACTTTAGTATGGCTCGAAGAATTGATGTAACCGAGTCTGAGAATATGAGCACTTGAAAGTGCCATAGTAGTCATATTTCAGCACATACTTACTGCCTGTTTTATTCATTAGGTTGTTAATTAATACCGAATGCTCTCTGAATTATTGTTTACTGAGTTTAGCATGGACAGGTTGTATTACTGGGTTTTAATGACTGACCTGATTTCAGTTCAGTCTGATAGTTCTGTTTTTCATTTATGAAAAGGACATGGCTGGAAATACTTGGGTTCTAAATAAGTCTAGCCCACCTGCCAGTTCACATAAAATTAAACAAAACAAATTATAAAATTGCCCCTAGCATCTTTGAACTCCACAAATCGCTATTTTGCTGTAGTTTGTGAGAACTGCAAATCACTTCCATATTCCTTATATCATTTCCACTATTTATCTACAATATGAAACTATAGCAGTCAAGTGTCTTTGTTGTTCAACAAACTCAGAAATAACCTGCTTGTATGTTTTCCTTCTGTTAATTCAGATGCCTTTTTCCACACATCACTCAAAAACAAAAACACAAATATATTTCATATGGGTGACTATAACTTTCTGCACATAGGCTCATATGTGCATAGGCAAGTACTAGGCTATGGGCCATTTTAAGTCAGTCTCCCTTTATGTACTGCAATTAACCTATCTCATTTGGTTAGATGTTGGTCTTGTATAAAATGTCAAATGTTTACTACCAACACCAAATACACCCAGAGATTTCAGCACTTTGTAAATGTCGGTACACTTGACCAAGTTGTCTGCTATCCACCAAAGGTGTTAATCTTCTTGATTTTGTCTTCACATTTTTCCCAATTGCATAACCCCACCTGTAACACACTTCCTAGTCAAATCTAATGATCTTGCCATGATAGTTCTGTATGAAATCCTGTTTGTGGTCCCTAATAACTCCTCTACATTCAGGGATTACACCAAAACTAATTAACTGCTATGCATTTATCTTATTAATGATAACAAATAGTATACCCCCTCAACACAAACATTAAGGCTGCTGCCTACTCTGCTGAATCTTACTTCTTCTTAGATAAGTAAGTTGAGGTATCCATGACAATACTGTGTAATCATAACTGAACAGCTAAAACTAAACCCATATGGTGTCACTACCACATCATCAAGCTCTACAATAAAAAGAAACAGGCACCTGACCATCACTAAAAATGCTCATTTCATCATTATAAAAGGATTTTAAAACTGGTAAGTAAGTCTCTCCAACTCAACATTAGGAAATGTAAGATCAACTATAAACTTGGGTTTGCAGCTAATTCAAATGACAACCATAAGCCCTTCTTTAAGTGTGTTAGAAAGTTTGGAAGTAACCAGCAATTCTGTACTATCTATAGTGGTAACTCCTTTTCTAACTCCAATGACATTGCTAATATTCTTGTGAACAAAATCAACACTCCATTCTGTCCCTTTCCTTTCATTTCCCTCACATACCCCTTGGGAAAATTTTGGACTAAGTTCTGACAGATTCTAAAATTAAAAACACTAACTTCTTGGGGCCTGATAATATTTCTGGATGCCTCCTGCAAAGCATAAAGTCCCACCTAGAAAACTCCCTCCATCAACTCTTCAAACTGAGTCTTTCCACTGGTAATGTCCCTGAGACATGGAGAATGTCAGTTGCAGTGCCCTGACATAAAGGTGGTCTCCAGGAATCAGATCTATTATTCTCATTCATATTATTTGCAAGGCTATGGAATGTATCACAGCTGAACTAATAAATAATTATACAGGTGATCTTATATCCCTGGATACACATCAGCTCAGCTTTATAAACGTCAGATCATGCCTCCTCAACATGGGTGAGTGCTTCAAAAGGGTTACTGACGCATGGGTAAGAGGCATACATTCCAAATGCTGCTTATATGGACCTTGGCAAGGCCTTTAACACTATCTTCAATGTTGAGATTATTGATAAATTCTCTGAACTGAACATTAATTTATACATAATTCGCTGGAAAGAAAATTGACTGTCTGATATTACCCCTGCCATTAAGGTTGAAGTTGTTTACTCTAGGCAGAAAAATATCATTGGTGGCATCCCTTCAGGCTCTGTCCTGGGGTCCCTCACCTTTGGTATATAGTTCTATGATATAATAGCTGATATCAAGGGACTATGGCTAACCAAGTTTGCCGATGACTGCAAATGGCAGTTATCAAATCCCATTCTGATACTCACATTATCCATTAACTGCTGGACCAGATAAATGCTTGGTGTATTCATCATGGTCTTAGCCTTAACACCAAGAAGTCCAGCATTCTGTCCTCTGGTGAGAGTAGCATCACTACAGCTTACCATGTGGATAACATTTTGCTTAAATCTGACACAGCCATCAGGAACTTGGATGACTAGGGTATAAAGGTTAATAATAGACTATCCTTTGACAACCACATCTCTGTGGTGGACAGAAACTCATTCTACGCTGCACCTCTTATCTTTTGCGTCATCTTCTCAGGGTCTGTAGAGTTAGAGTTTCAATTTATTCATTCCGTATTACTTCCATTGTTGAATATAATGCGCCATGAGGTACATACCCTGAGTGCCAAACTAGAGTCAGGATCAATAGAGTCATCTCTCTCCACTGAATCTGCCATTCCTATTCCCCTGACTGTGGATTTGATAAATAGTAGATAGGGGCAGTGAGACTCTCATATATGCATTCATGCTTGTAACTAATTACAGTAGATGACAAAGCATTTGGCTACCTTAAGCACCTAAACCACCAAGAAAGATCTTAACATTTCATCACTGTTCCATTCTCACAGCACTGTGTGAGGTGTAGTACAGCTAAACGGACAGCTTAACACTTTAAGAGAATCCAATAAGCGAAAGAATCAGGGTTTCTTACAGATTTACTGAGATTTCTTAACTTTAATACTTTTTTGGCAAAACTGCAACACAATACAAATAGCAACATATCAGAATATATGCAACATACAGCACTTCTAAATACAAAGAACAAATTACTTACAGGAGATGTGAATGCCAGGGCCTGGGAAAAGAAGATCATGACTGCACTTCATGAGGGCTAGAAAGAAAGCTACTTCCTGACTTGAGTTACATCACTTCCTGTGACTTGCTATAATGCTGTAAAACAAGTTAATCTAACTGTTATAATTAAAAGGTCATTAGATGGCAGCAACAGATCAAAAATGCTCAAACTGTACAACTATGATATAAACTGCCTGAATTGCTATGAAGGGCAGAATAATCACCAAAAAGATCACAGCCTCAGTACCCTTAGTTACTCTGATAGAATAAAATCCCTCTCCCTCTACACAGTGTCTTACAGAGTCCTGAGGTGTGATCTCTGATTAGCCTTGTGTACTATGAATGACCCACCACTCTTTGAACTCTTCCACCTAAATAGAAGTAGTGCTAAAGCAAGCACCCACTCTAGAAACCTGTACCTACATTAACACACCAACAACACCAGATAGTGTTACAGATACCTAACCCAATGTATCTCCCATTTCTGGAACAGCCTGCCCTTACCTATCAAGTAGCTGCTCTTACCTTGCAACCTTTAAAACTGGTCTAGGTGACTGGATAGGTAGTCACAAATTTCACCAAGGATATGTGGAGAATACTTACTTAATGGGGATATTTTTAGTCTCCCACCAGTACTGGTTGATGTCACTGAGCTCCTTGATGCTAACTTTGGCCATAAATTTAGTAGGAACCTACGAACCAATGAACCTATGGAGAAAAGTGCTCACATTTCTTAATATGTTATTTATCATAGTTATTACTTAGTGCTACATAGTTTGGCTACCTGTTATTATTTCAAAATGTCGATAGCAGTATTTAAACTAGAGCACTTCATGGTTTTCAATACTGAAAAACTTCAATAAATAAACTCCTTGTCAACTCATTAGAGAAGAGATGGTAGAGACAGAGCAAGAGAGAGTGTCATACTCATAGCCTGAAGACTATGATGTTAGCAGTTACCTAACAATAGCTGATAGCTTTGGGTTCTAGAATCAGTTGAATTTTAAGAACAGCCTAATGGCAGTCACCTTGAAATACCCCTGTGGATAAAACTCACTCCTATATGTGCTGTGGCACATGCCAAAAATGCAGATCACTGTAGTAATAGTGACCTCAAACAGGTATGAGTTTGAATCTCATCTGTGGCAAGTCTTTGTGTGTACCCCAAACATTTTGGCCCCATTTACATCCAGTACATATCTGAGAGCTTGACTTTAGCAGTCCTGCAGATATCATCCACCTGAGAAGTTCCTGTTGCCAGCCTTGAGCTATGTAAGGTCAGTGATGCATGTGGAAAATGCATAACCATAATGGTCCATAAAGATTATTAGATAGAGGTTTGAACCTCACACCTGGAAAATGTAAATGTGTGTGGAGGGTGAAATTATTTTTGGGATCTCTCACCCACTACATCACCCAATGCCCGTATATACAAGGACTGGTGATGTTCCTCACCTTAGAAGTACCTTGGAACAATATCCGTAAGCTCTGTGGTGCATGCAATAAACGTGGTATACTATAGTAGCAATACATAGCTAGGTAGGGGTTTGAATCTCAGTACTGGCAAGTGTGTGTGTGTGTGTGTCATCACTATCCTCTATGGAGATTGCAGTGACTATGTAATAAGATGCATTGTGGGTGGATTTTTTCCTTTGTCTGAAGAAGTCTTCCTACTAAGGGAGACGAAAAGCGCTTTACTTTTACATTTTCTAATAAACCTTTGGAGTTTTACACCTGCTGGTTCGGAACCCTTTGGTTTGTTTTTTGACAGTTTGTTTTTCTTCAGTTTTGGAATTGTTAGTTGTTCTCATGGCTACCAAACCCAGCTTGGGTTGCTCTGGAGATATTATCACTCAACCTTCTTTGCTGCCTGACTCTGGATTGAATGAAATGATTAACTTAACCCAGTTAATCCAGCTTATGAATGAAAAACTTGAAAATCTTTCTACATGGGTGGATAGCTTGTCACAAACAAACACTTCGGTGAGACCTAAAATCATGGCTAACTGTGCTCCCAGCACTCAACTACAAGGGTGTTCGACTACCTGTAATTCTTCCGGAAATGGAGCTACTAATGAAGGAGCGAACCACACTGGTGTACTACACCCATGACAGAATGAAACTAGTGGTGAAGTTTCCACTTTTTTTAATTCTACAAATGAAGCCTCCTCTGGGCTTATAGGGCTTCCTAACATGACTGAATGGTTAAAGTTACAACCAGTCTTGGGTTCCAACCACAACGAAAGGGTTGGTAGAGGCTCGGCTGGAGGAGGTGAGTCCTTACCTTTTAAATTAAAGGAAGTTGACAAGAAAATGTTGAAACTTAAAAAACTACAACTGGAAGTAAGTTACTTTGCAGAATGTAAGAAACAGGGAGTAGTACCGAAAGGTTTACGATCTTGGCAGTACCATCAGGTTTGGAAGCTGGAACAGAATTTTACAATGAACTTCTTTCTTTATTTGACAGACATGGTACCGAACTTATGGACATGATGTGTAAGCATTATGCCATATCCATAGAAAAATTGACAAATGATGTCACTGGGTTGAATAATGACATAAGGACACACCCAGACTTTATGAGGTACCATTACAATTACAAGAGAGTGTTTTCATCAATTGACCAACAATTAGTTAAGAACTCTGAGGCGAAATTAAAGAAACTAAGAAGGGACATTAATGACTACAAAAATGGATCTGCTTACCCTGAACCACCTTCCTCTCAGGGTAAAGGCATTTTTGGTCATCAAACCCAACTCAATAACTTTGTGTGTCCTTATGGTAGTAAAGACCCTGACCCTGCAAAGCGAGTAGGAACAGGTGTTGGAGAATTAGATGCATTTGAGGGAGATTGGAGAAATGATGACCCTGACTTGCACCCAGCCAACAATTCGTCTAATAACAACCATTTTAACACTAATGACAGTAATGATTCTTTTTCCAACAGGGGCCAGAACCATCAACAGAGATACAATATGAGGGGCAGGAAAGAGAACATCAATTACAAAAGATAACTTCAGCACCCGTCATTTTATCAAACAATACTGGAGACTTCAAAGCGTACAATTACTCTAATTTTAACATTAGACACGAACTTTGTAACCTTTTTAGCAAAGGATTGACCTTTGTACCTGATGAGTGCTTTGACCTACCAGCGACTTTGATTAACTTGAAGTTATACATCCGAAAACTTAACCTGTCCTTGATTTTCGGAGACAAGCCTTTTGTAGAAGACCCTTTGAGGGTATCTAGTACTTATAACCCACCAATTTGCCCCCCTTTATCTTTGTTTGAACACATGTGTGAGGCCGATTTCAGGACTCTCTACATGACTAGAAAGAGGAATACCATTAGGAATGTTTCAGACAATGAAGTAGAAGCCTTGAACCTAGTCAGAACTTTACCGGTCAGAGTTTTGAAACCAGACAAAGGTGGTGGTTTGGTGATCATGGACAAAGAGGAATATGATAAGAAAATGTTGGACATTTTGAACAGTAACACCTATGTTAGATCAGGTATCAACGAAATGAATATTGCATATAAACATTTGTTTTCCTTCTTTAAGGACTTATTGATTGAAGGCTTGATCAGCATTGATATTTACAACTATATAGTGGTTCCCAACCCAAAAACATCTAACTTATTTGGTTTACCCAAGATTCATAAAAACCTTAAAAATCCCCCTATGAGGGCTTTAGTCAGTGCTAGGTCTTCTATTACTTATGCTTGTGCCAAGTTCGTTGATGAGTTATTAAAGAAGTATGTGTCCCAAGAGTTACAAATAGTTAAGGACTCCTGGGCTTTTTTAGAAAATGTAGACAAATTTGAATACTGTGACAACATTCATTTTCTTACAATAGATGTAGTCGACCTTTACTTCTCCATACCCCATGACATAGGGATTGAATATGTCACCAGAAACCTAATAGCACATGGAGCGGAGTGATGAGATCTGTCTAATTCAAGAACTATTAGACGTGATCCTGAACAATAATTATGTTGGATTTAATGGGGGCATACATAAACAAATAATTGGAGTAGCTATGGGTACCCCTTGTGGAGCCAGCTACGCCAATTTAGTACTGGCCCAGTGGGAACATGACTATGTATTTAAGAACAACAATTTTCAGAAAGTCAAACTATATAACAGGTTTTTGGACGACATTTTCATTATATTTCAGGGTAACGTAGGGGATGCAAGCAACTTTGTTGAGGTTTTAAATAACAGCACTCCATTTTTGAAATTCACATTTACCTTTGGTGAAGACACCATTAACTATTTGGATGTTGAATTGAAGAGAGACGACATCCGCAGGGGTTATGTTGCTAAAACTTACAGGAAACCCACTCACTCTAACACTATGTTACATTTTTCTAGTTGCCACCCGCAAACGCGCTTTACTTTTACATTTTCTAATAAACCTTTGGAGTTTTACACCTGCTGGTTCGGAACCATTTGGTTTGTTTTTTGACAGTTTGTTTTTCTTCAGTTTTGGAACCGTTATATATATATATATATATATATATATATATATATATATATATACATACACAGACAGACACACACATACACACACACACACACACACACACATATGTATATATATATATATATATATATATATATATATATATATACATATACACAATTATACATATATGTATGTTTACATATATATATATATATATATATATATATATATATATATATATATATATATACATATATATATATATATATATATATATATATATATATATATATATATATATATATATATATATATATATATATATATATAGTTTAGATATATATATCTATAGACAGATCTATATATGAATATATATATATATATATATATATATATATATATATATATATATATAAAGCAATATACAGATGTATATAAATATATATGTATGTACATGTATACATATATCTACATGTGTGTGTGTGTGTGTGTGTGTGTGTGTGTGTGTGTGTGTGTGTGTGTATATAGATATATGTATATATATATATATATATATATATATATATATATATATATATATATATATATATATATATATATATACATATCCTTGTTATGTGTAAACATGAGTGTTGTATGTACCTTCCCAGACGTATCCCACCATATAACAATATACTGATTCAACACTATTTTCCCTAACAGGTACTACAGAATTCTAAAAGTCTAAACAGTTGTTCACTACTATACAGTATGTGTACTTACAGATGCATTACTTCCTCACAGCTGTGGTGGCTTAGTGGTTAACTACTGTCACTATAATGAACAGGGTCCTGGGTTCAAGACCTACAAGGGCTGTTTATTTTGTTGCAAGGCAGAAGAAGGACTGCTGGATATAGATTGGTTAAGGCAGTTCTGAGCAGCTTTAAGTGGGTTTGCATGATGGAAAGCACTGCTAACGTACAGTTAAACGAAAAGGCACTTACTAGCTTCACTTACCACTGCGCAAATCTGCTTAGCATTTCCATTTAAGCAATGCTGAAACCTGCTAATCATGGCTCAGCCCTGGTAACCAGTGATCACATTCCAGTCTGATGAAATAGTAGGGTAATGGCATCTTTAATAAGTGTATTTAATTCCATGTACATAACATGCTTCTGTATGCTGTCATTACAGTAGCAAGGGGTGTGAGTATACTGTCTGAGACACCTGAGTATATGTGGCTTGTACAACAATCTTTTCCATTTGAATGTGTTTCATACCTGGGTAATATCCCCGGTTATATGCAGTCACACTTGCATGTAGTGTATCATTACGTTACTACTGTTAACCTTGCTTTCCCAAGTAAAAGTAGATTGCAGATTGTAGGACGGGAACTAAACACCCTGCATGCAAAGATGGACTCTGAGTACTGACTATCATGTTCTTGGTGTGTGAGCTGTGTGTTATTAAGTATTTGCTACTGGATATTGATCTGATATGTGGATATTAACTGTAGACTACTATGTGTATAGGACATGTCATTGAGGGCAGCTGTCATGTAGTAATGGTATACCTATCAGTGTCAGACGTCTATCTGTCCAAACATTCATCCTAATGCATAACCTGTTGGCTAGCTGATGGCTGTCTGTCCTCTGTACAGATGTCAGGTATCCATCTTGACTGCTTACAGACAATCTATGCTTGACTGACACTGACATGTCTGCCCAGCTTTGTTATGAATGCCACAGCTAGGAAACCCATTCTGTATGCACCACATGCCATAGATACCTCAACTACACTACCACAGTCAACAGAACATGCTTGGGTATAGGTCTCCAACACTGACATTGGCCATGTTATGTAATATATGTTGCATCCATGTCAATTGTAGCACCTCACTGGCCCCCTGCAAGAGGCAACCAGATGATTGGATGTTGCATTTAACTCTCATCCTTAGGATCACTCAGGGTGAGATGTCCTGCTGACAAATGCCAGGTAGCATGATAACACTGTACCCACATCCTCTACTCTTTTCATATCTCCTTGGACAATAACATGGTACACACCTAGGAACAGCTGCACCTATGGACCCCAGTACTGACAAATGTGTCAGTGTGCATTACTGAGAATAACAGTATCTGTGTGTTTGCAAACTTGTTGCTGATAATGCCCTGGGGGCCTTCTCACCCACTACACCCCCCCATTGCCATAGTTAGAAATGGCTGCTGCTGTAATGAACATTAAGTGTACCGTGTTACACTCTTCAACCTATGGGCTAACTGGAGCTTGCAGTACCAACACAACACTGTTGTACAAATGAGTAGATAGGCATGGGTTACCCTCAGAGTCTTGGCAAGTGTGTGTATGTGTGCAAGTGTGTATATTTGTAGGATACAGAATTCTGAAGCCACATTCTCCAAATACAATACACCTTGCCATACAGTATAAGGGATAGTGATGTTGCTGACAGTAGGAGAGCCATGACAAACCATCACCCTACTATCCCTGTGGCATGTGCAATAGATGCATATCCCTGTAGTAGCACTGATGAGATAGACCAGTGGTTGTATTGCAGTCCTGGTCAATATATTATTGTGGGTATGTCAGAGTATTATCATTGGTTTCAGTGAGTAAAATATCCAGTGTGGGGTGTGGGTGCTGGGTATACTGTCTTTACAATATGGTACCCCCAGTACATGTCCCAAGGCCCACTGTATGAGGACCACTGTCACCATCAATCATACAGGTAACTGATTACACTATCCAGCCCAATGATGCATATGCTGCATGCAAATTATCTGTAACAGAATGGACTCACTGATAAGGTAGTTAGCCCTGACAAACCCAAGTCTTTCAGATGTGTTCTGTTATGTGTTTAACAATGTGTGTATGACATTATGTCACACTATATGTATTGTTCATTAACAACCAGTACATCCTCCATTACCATACTGTACAAGGCCTGGTGATGTTCTTCACTTAACAAGAAACTCGGTACACACCTCATCCTAAAAGCTGTGTGGTGTGTGCAATTAAGGCCAAACACATTAGTAGCAATACGTACCTAGGTAGGGGTTCTACTCTCAGTGTTGCCCAGTAGGTGTGTGTGTATGTGAAGGGATCTACTTCAGTTTGCAGAAAATACATGTCCCAGGGGGTCATCTGTCAGAGAACTGACTGTAAATTGCTAACATTTCAAAAGTATCGTCTTGTGGAAATTCATTCCATCAAAACTAGTATTAGAAGTGTAAATGCCATCTTCACCACTGTATGGCGGTACAGCAATACTGGAGTTGGTATATATAGTTGGGCGTGAATGTTGTGGACACAGTCATCCTCATTGGGGTTATTGTTGTGTGTATCTCCCTGCTTAGTCAGCTGTAATACTTACAGTTTATGTTAACAGGTTAAGTAGTTGTCAATCACACTATGTGTGGTTCTTCACCACCCCACACCCTCCAAAGTGAAGGGCTGTTTCACCCACACCAGCTCACCCATGTTTACCAACTCCAGGATTGCACTACATTGGAGAAGGGGACATATACCCTGTCAGTACCATCGTCAATGACATTAAACTAGCGACTGATTGTTTAGTGATGTGATGTTTTGCCTATTTTGTCTTGGTGGAATTACATAAGCTAAAATGGGTTCACTGCAAAAGTAAGTACATCCATGTGTGCAGTATTCTCTGTGTATTGCATCAAAACCAAAGCTTCTGTGTGTGTTATACACAAACATGTGGCGTGTGCTACTCAGTACATTTACCATTGTCTACTGTAGAAGGGCTGCTGACATCAGCCACCATGCACTCACCTGTATACACCCCTCAGACCTATCAGCTATGTGGCACATGCAGTAACTGTTATACAAACCTGTTACTTGTGTTCAGCTGTACCCAGGATATGGCACAGTCAAGGTGTCACCAAAGTGCCATACCTGTTGTAGGAAATAACAGCAAACCAACATCCTGCTGACACATCGACATCTACAACACAAACTGAATACATTATGCAGACCACAATCAGTCATTGTTAATAACAGCTATAATGCATCATGGCTGGACAGCTACACATCCTGACATCTAAGCATTAAATTTGTCTGCTGAAAACATGTTACACAGCATTACATTGGTACACTTTATTACATTCACCCTGTGCATCAGAACCATATTAGCCTGTCTCTGCATCGATGTTATGGATGACAGGGATGTGGCACAGGTATCATCATATGCACAGGGTGTGTTGTGGGTTTGCCAGAGATCTAGGCTGAGCCATTTGTTTGACATCAGGTGTGTGTGTTAGGGGGATTTCATTATTCATTGGGCTGTGCAGATGTGGTGTGTGTAGGTATGGGGTTGCCCTAACTGCATTGGTTAAGTGTGTGTGTGTGTGTGTGTGTGTGTGTGTGTGTGTGTGTGTGTGTGTGTGTGTGCATATGCATGCACAGTTCTCCCATGTGGCTGCCCTATACAGGTTTTTTTTGGCAGCTGCAGACTGTACATGGCAGGAGGTGCAGTTCACAGTCACTGGCCATGAACACAAGAACTGTGCCTGCCAGGGGCTCCACGGGCACTACTAGGTACAAGACCAGATATGGCACTCTCCCCTGAGGATGACAAATGTCCACTGGATCCAGGTCCCTGTTGGAAATAGCCAGAGCCACGTGCAAGTGGCCTGCTATGTTGTGGTGTGGACAGCACCCCCCAGGCAATGCTGGTGCTGGTACTGCCACTACGGGAGCAGCTGTGACTTGTTGCATGTCCAAATAGACCTCCACCTGTTGGTGTTGCAGACCTACGTCCATGTGGCTGTCACCCTACTTCCAACATATGCTCTAACACAGACACTGCACGGTTGAGGATTCCCACCATCTCACCCAACCATCTATCCAGGACCTCTGCAAAATAATGGTGGGCACCTGCAAGATCACAGATGTTGTCAATAGCAGAATGAGTAGCTCTCTGGAGCCTCAGACTCTGTCTGGTATAACATCTCATACGTGCCTGTACCTCAATGACAGCCTGAAACATGCATATGGTGACACCTAATGTGGGGCACTTTTGCCGAGGGTATGATGGCCACCAGCCCTCCTATCAGCACCCCTGTACATCTGCCTGTGTGGTACCTTGCCAGTCATCCAGCTATGGCTGCTGTGTCCAGACACACTTGCCATAGTCACCGCACTGTACTGTCCCATGCCACCACCCACCAACTGTCCCTCTACTATGGCCACTGGTGATGGGCTATGTATAGACAATGTAACTGTGTGCAGGGCTGGGGTGGGTAACAGTGGGATGTCAACCGATGGCACAGCTTCAGCCCCTGACAACTCCACGTGTGCCTCACCATACCTATCATCATTGTCAGAGTCTGTATGGACACTAACATCAGTTTGACTGCAGGAGGGACCCTGACCCACCTCGCCACCTGTGAGGGGAAAACAAAATATGTACTTTAAGACCTGTATGTCATTGCTTACCTCTACACACTCTCTCTCACACACACACACACACACACACACACACACACACACACACACACACACACACACACACACACACGCGCACACACACACACACACACACACACACACACACACACACACACACACACACACACACACACACACACACACTTACAGATGAGGTGGCACAAAGATATTACACAGGCCTCTCATTACCCAACTGTCAACATGCATGACATATGACATTCAACAGCATGCACTGCAGCTATGCTTAATCCCTGTTACCAACATTATACGTCTCTGTGATACATGAATTGTGTTAGTAGGTGATGCCCCTTCCCCTGGAACGCACACTGCACCCATGTACACAGTATTGCTTGCACCTGTTAAGCACCCTGGTACATACTGTGCACCATAACTCAGGGGTGTACAAGCAATTGTTGAATGTGTATATGTGTGGGAGTTATGTTTGCTCTGTTGCTCACAGCCCTTATGTGTTTGTCTGGCACATACCTGGGGTGATATGAGGACAGATGTCAATAGTGAATGCCTGATGTCTGATTTGCAGATCTCATCATCAGCAGTGTATGTACGAGCAATAAAATACAATTATACTGACAACCTTCAAAGCTTACTGTGGCTATGAGGAGTGTACACACCCTTATTGATATGCCACCTTCTTCCCTGATATGCCATGGGTCCACAATACTGACTATGCTAACATTACACACACCTGATATATGACATATGAACTGTGCAATCAAATGCAGTGTCAAACAAATGTGTTAGCTGTGCAGATGCTGATTGAGATGCATACAATATGTGGGTTGTATAAGTGTGCACACCCTTAACACGGTGGTTTGTTGCAGCACCTGTTAAGTGAACTACAGCAGTCACTATTCCTCGAAGGGGTATACTAGCATGGCCCATCTGCACTTGCCATTATTTGGTCACTCTGTCCTACAAATGTCCCCCAACTGTGCCAGATTGCAAGGTCAACTCATGCACAGCCCTTGGAGGTCACACAGTGCTTTCACTATTGCTGTGGAGTCAGTGTTATGTTAGGCATAATTCATGACATTGACTGTGTTTGGATACATCCATTCTTAGTGAGCTTTGAACATATGCTTCAATTCACTGTTGTGTTTCACAATGACACCCCTCCCCATCCTCAGCCTTTTTGCAGAAGCTTGACAACTATGTGCCACACGAGTGTCATTTTGCAGTGTCCCAAACTCACAACACCATGTCTACCGGCCTAGTTCCTGCTAATGAACAGCAAACCTAAAGGTGTACACTGGCACCAGCAAAGTACAGATGGGGATGGTGGGACTTAGGTGGAGTGAGGTGTTGCTTGTGCAGCACATGTATCTTTATTAATACTGTCTGCAGATTTCAGCCTTGTTCTTGGTAAACCATTACACATTGCGACACATGCCTTTGGGAGACTTTTGATGTTATGCATATGTTACCTGTAGAGAGACCTGGATGATGTTTCCTGTGGAACAACTCTTCCATCTGATTACCCTAACCTGTAGACCACACTTATGCAGACTCCATGCAATTGTCAACACAGGTACTGCACAGGCAGTAATTGTTAGACATTCCTGCAAGTCCCGCAGTGTTGTAGCATATTCCTATGCAGCCTCTGTGACCAGTTTGCAACATGTGTCGTCATCTTTCTTGTATAGCCATCTGTTTATTTTCTACATTAATCTTGTCCCATACTTCGTCACATACATGACTATCTGCATTGCTTGCCATGGTATATGCAATGGTGAGGTAAGGCTACATCTCCCACTCCTGAGCACTACCTTTTGGATATGGGATCCATTCCATGGTTTGTAAGATGTGTGCAAGCCACGTCTGCTTCTGTTGCAGGTGAGTGGGCAAATGTCATGGACATACTTCTTAGACACTTGATGGAAGGTGCATACTCATGAAGAGTGAATGCTGTCAGTACCCCCAAAAGCTGATTCCACAATATGTTATTTGGAGTGTGCGCACACATATGCTTCCAGTGTTTGCTAAGGTATGTATTCCCCATATTTGTTGTCCTAACATAGGATGCCATATTACACATTCATTGATCGTGTTAGGATCACATTACAGGTTGTAAGAGTTGTGGAATGTGGTATTGTGATATATCATTGTGTAGATCTGTATCAATTGCCATTGTAATAGTCATATATACACTGCTGTTGCCACTGTATAAGGGTAATGTTTCAAACATGTTCCTACTTTAGGCCATTTGTCCCACCATTATGCTCATCTAAATCCACACATCTTGCACTGACAGGTTGTTAGTTATACTGCAGGACTCTTACATACCCTTCGGATATGGCACCATGGTGACCATTGTAATGCAGTGCAGTTAACAGCAACAATACGTGAATATGTACAACATGCATTATAGGTAGGTGTGCTAAATGTGTGCATGGCAAATACAATGGCCATAACATGGCCGGTGTGTTGGCAAACCTGAACAAAATAAAACCATACTCACTAGCTACAGGCTGCTGCCCCAGAGGCATGTCAGAGGGATCTGCATAGTTGTGTGAGAGATGTGATGTCAGTAGCCACACCTATGGCATTGGTACAGGGTGGGAGAAGCATTTCAGTACATCAACAGTACAACCCCACAATACTAAGAATTTATGCACATCTGTTCATTACTACACTGCAGCAACAGACTATGTTATCTGACATATGCATGAAGATACTTTACAGATGAAGATGGAGAAGCAACAGTGGTGTACTAATATGCCCTGGGGCCTTACCTGCATGTTCCTCGTCCATTGTGGGGGTAGCACCCACCTCCACAATGCTATCAGCAGGTTCTTGGCTTACCTGGTGGGCGGGTGCCCCAAGGCTGGCAAGGAGCTCCTCAGCATGTGTCAGTGGGGGCTGGATGGCATGACCCCCACCTGTGGCTAGCTGGTCCCTCCTAACTGCAGCAGCACACTGACGGGCGTGGCAGATTAGGTCAGTGCATCGATGTTGCACCTCCTAATATCTGCGGTTATGCAGGCCAACATCATATACCCTGTGGATGAGCTTGTTCCACAGGGCAGTCCTCTCCTGAAGATCATGGGCTGTATGCCAAAAGAGGGTTCGGTGGTGCTGCACCAGGTAGTTTATGAGGATGTCATTTTCCTGGGAGTATACGCTGGAAGGTGCTCTCTCGACATGGTACCTGGAAGACATAAAGAGGAAAAAAAGGTCTGAGGAACTCATCCTGCAGGGATATAATAGTTGTTAATTGACATCTCTCTCCCCCCACCACCATTTATGCAGAGAGATATCTGCAACAATAATCTGAGCGCACAAATCAGTGGGTCTGTCTACACCAAACCTACTGTTGGGACATATATCCTATTGTGCAACAAATATTGAAATGTGTTTCTATTTATGTTCCATGTTGAAACACTATCATTGGTGGCCTGTTGCTAACATTGTAGCCTGCATGCCATTTTAATGGCCACTGTGGTTCCATATATGCATGTGGTCTGTTTGCTATGCAACTGCTCCAAATCTGGTGTTTTGGGATAATAACTAATCCTGGATTGTGTTGACTATTACTACCCACATATGTTGTAAAACTGTGACATGATAGCGTGTTTGGGAAGGCTCTTCCCAGCAGAACAATCTCTCCCACCTCATCTGGCCATATTAGCAGGCAAAGGCAAATCTGGCACCCAACCTGGGACCTCCTTATCTGCTGGTCCTGCACTACCTACAGTTGGAACTACCTCAGGGGATGATGCTCACCCCCCAGGAGTGTGCACAGACAGAATCCTGTCACCTGACGTCAGGTCCAGGGTCTGGTGCATAGGGAGCTCCGCAGAGAAATGGAGGATTTGCTACACCACCTTGAGGCCCTCATGACACAATAAGATAGTCAGTGTGCTCCTCCTGCTCAGCCCCTAGCACAGCCACCTTAAGGGCCATGAAGGTGCAGTGATGACTGCCCATGGGTGGGGACCTCAGTCCCACTGTTTCCATTTGGGGGCTCATGGGCTTCCAATATTCATACACCCCTAACCATCCAAGGTGTTTACCCACCAGGTGTCATTCCACCCATGTATGATGTCTTGTCTGTCTTCCAACCCAGTCTACCTCACGAAATATACCTACTATGCTTCCCCACCATCCCACTGTCACCTTAACAAACAAAGGGCAATGTGTTCCCAACATAAAATTCACACCAGACATAACTGTCCACTTCTCACCCACTTACAACTGCTTAAAGGTGCCTTAATCATTCTGTATCCAACAGCCCTTGTTCTGGCCAGCAGATAAATTATCAGCCATTGCAAGTGTGTGACCCAGGATCCTGCACACCACAGCCACATCAGTTTACCAGTAAACCATCTGAGCTGCAGATATGTATATCATGCAGCACAGTCATTCAACAGTAGGGAAAATGTATTGATATATATATATGTGTCTGTATATATGTAGACATACATGTATATGTGTGTATATATATATATATATATATATATATATATATATATATATATATATATATATATATATATATATATATATATATATATATATATA
>NC_056747.1:446867696-446870196 GCF_019279795.1 Protopterus annectens
AAACACATCTGACACAGATATCCTTCAGAAGGGTCTCACAGAAACTGATAACTGGTGCCAGAGCCACGGCCTAAAGTTAAATGCCAAAAAATGCATAGTCATACCCTTCGGGAAAAACAAGGTTACCCCTAGCTACCAAATAGGTGGCAATCCACTGAGCACAGAAGAAGTTATCAGGGACCTGGGGACCCAGGTTGATAGTAGTCTGTCATTCGACACCCATGTAGCTAAAGTAGTTAGGAAGACCTTCTACATTGCCCACCTTATCATGAAGGATTCTCATCTAGAACAAGGAGGTCATAGTCTCCCTTTACTCATCACTCATCAGACCAATGATTGAGTACAATGCCCCATTCGGAATGTATCTGACCCGACACTTGCAGCAGCTGGAGAGGCCACAAAAGTTCCTCACCAAAAGGATAAAGGGTCTCAAAATCTGTCCTATGCTGCCCGACTGAAAGAACTCCAGCTCTATTCAGTCGCCATCGCTGCTCAGAGGTGACCTTTGCCTAACATACAAGGCCATGTCAAACCCAGATTTGATGAATATGCTTCACCTCAAAATATCTAGATCCATCAGAGCCACAAGGGCGGAGACTTAAACCTTGACACGGCTATTAATAGGGCGTGCTGGAGGGATAGATTCATCACCCAAAGACTCCTATGCTGTGGAACAAAATCCCGGTACATGTGAGGCAGAGCACCTCGCTGGCCTTGTTCAAGAGAAATCTTGACCAATGGATGGGAGATCGCAGATATACCCCAGGGATTACCTCAGTGTCACTGCTCGACAGAGGCACAGCAAAATAATGGGTATAGTTCCCCATACTAAAGGGGTGGCGTAAGCCACAAAACGATGGGCTAGGCTTGTAAATGCCCTCGGGCAGATAGCCTAGTATGAACCTATGAACCTATGAACCTAAGTATATTATTCAGTACAGTACTATTCAATACTCTACATTCTGACCACACTTACACTCTACCTGGTCCATGGGGCTGCTACAGCACACCAAAGGCTGTACACATCAACAGATCAGTTGTACCCTTATTTTAGCTATACATATCATACCTGTTTCTATACAGATTTCTTTACCCGTGGGCCCTGTGCAGATGAACTGTGTGTGCACATTACATTGCTGTTTCTACACATATTTCAGATTCACATATTAGTTGCAGGCCCTGGAGTGTGTGTTATGCTTTTGACATACATCTACTGTGACATTCTCTGTGCGTGGGTTTCTTGGCAACTGGGGAAACTATCTGTGACAGTGTGAAACTTGAGAGGCTTGTCTGGGCCAGACTGCAGAGTATGGATGGCTAGCTTGCATCTGTTTGTAGGACTAGGGCTGATCAACACTGCAATTGTACACCTTTCATAGTTATACACATCGTACTAGTATTTCTATTCAGATTTCTTTACCTGTATGGAAAATATATGTGTTGCAGTACATTACTTTTTCTATTTAGATTGCAGTTTACAACTGTAGATCCAGACTGACTGACACCTATTTAATAAACATTTAATAAAAGTTTATTAAATAGGTGGTCCCTGGATTTGAACCATGGTGTGTGTGCAAAATTGAACCGCAGGTCTAGTCCTTATCAGACTGAGCTACTGGTGAGGTGTTGGCTGTTGTGTGTGACATTTCTATCTAGTACATATTTTTCTGAACAGTACTTTTCTTATCAAATGTTGCATTATTTGTTTCCCATTTTCATTACAAATTAAGCACACACAACAAACATTGGTGTCAGTGTTTGAGAAACATGCACATTAGCTGGATTGCACATTTGACTGTTTTGCACCTACATACTGCAATTTAGATTCCTGAGTACACAGTGTAGGTTTTAAGTTTGCATCTGTTATTCTTACACATTTGTCAATACATTCACAGCTACAGACAGCTGAAATTGAAAGGTTAACACAGGACAATGCTGGCAGACACACACGTAAAACACATTCTGATGGAAATATGTACTGTTGCTTTTTGCAGTTATTTGGCATGCCCATTTTAAAGTATGCAGACAAGCAGTGCTAAATCAGTTCACCTCAGTTAATGCATTTTGCAGGACATACACATTTCTATTTTTCAGGTACAAGTGAGATGACATCACCAGTGTTTGAGATCACCTTTATTAGTTTTGACATACATATTTGTGTACAAGTCAGAAATCCACAATTACTATTCCTGCATGATCTGCACAGGGCAATGCTTTTCATTTCTAAGTGTTACGGTAGGCCTGACATGGCACTTTCTTGGCAGGTTCACTCAGACACACTCATACATATTCTACTATTCCTCTCCTGCATATTGTACCTTGTTTGCTACTGGCATATGTATAACACATCATCTGGAAATACTCCATTGTAATTCTGGCAGCCTGACACAGGCATTTATTCCTGACTTTTACAGCACAATTATATATACAGACAGTACTACCATTACTATATTTTTGATTTATTACTGCTAATATTAGGAGGTATTGTGTACCACCATAA